>NC_092339.1:2688928-2995000 GCF_046630445.1 Rutidosis leptorrhynchoides | reverse complement strand
TGTCTTCCTTTTTTATTTTCCTTTCTATTTATATTTCTTTTTTTTCATTATACACATACTATAGGTTTACTATAGGGTTTAACAGTAAAAAGGGGTTTAACAGTAAAAAGGACGGGTAAGATACCAAATTACGTTACTATAATGGGAAATTCGCCCAAATACACTATTTTTTAAACTTTTATTCCAAAATACACTTTCGGAGAAAAAATTGTCTATTTACACCGTTAGGTCGACCACTCAGTGGGTCGACTACCCCTTTATCCGGTCGACCACTTTAGTTTTCAAGGTAGTCGACCTCAATTCTTCATTGTTGTTGGTCGACTACTTCAGTTATATGGTCGACCTAAGGGTCGACCGAATTGTAGGCCTAAACTCGGTCGACTAACATAGTCGACCACAGTTGCTTTGAAGTCGACCGATAAGTTGGTCGACTGATCATAAAAACATACTAAGATATATCAGATAAGATTATTGCGAATTTAGATAAGGTTTTTATTTAAGTTTACTGTGTTAGCAACGTACCTTCAATGTACCTTGGAGATTTATTTACCATTATGTGTTGTGTTGTGTTGTGTTACCATCCAATTTAGTGAAATAAACTTTAATTTGAATAACAAATATTATATATTATCTCATACTACATTTATGGATTACACAACAAATAACACAACTTACAGACATATAACATACACGACAGTTAAACAGAAAACATACGAACACACATACCTAACATTCATGACTGTTAAACACATTTTAAACACAAAGAAGAAGCTAATCATCACTCAAATTGTAAGTGGAGCCAAATTGTGTTGAGCATGAGTCTTCACGTTTTCCTTTACCCTTGCCCTTTACCAACCCCTTCGGCTTTGCCTTTGTTTTTGAGTTACACTTGGACTTTTGTTTACCTTCAGAAAGATCATAATGTGCGGTGCAAGTTGATCTAGTATGTCCATATTCCAAGCAACAACTGCATTTTCTTTTAGATTTGAAATTGTCTTTGTCCTCTCCTTGGGACGGTATACGAGCAGTACTCTTCGGTCTACCCGATTGTCGCTTTGTAACCAATGGCGGTAGGACGGTTTATATGTTTTTGGCAGTCGACCCTTTGAATGGTCGAGTATGCAAGTGATCTTCTGACCTAAGGCATCCCCATAACCATATACAGATATATACACTTTAGCAAAAACAATGGGAGAATTGTATATCTATAGTTACATATACATATACATATACATATACATATACATATACATATACATATACATATACATATACAATTACAGATACCTATCATATACTGACATGTACACACATACAAATACATCCATACACACATAGATATAAATACAGGGACCCATACATAGATATACATATATACACATATATACACATACAGATAAACTAACATATACATACAACAACGAAATAGGTTTTACCTCAATATCTGTCATCTTTGAAGGGAACTCTTGATTGAATCTAGGGACGAAATAGATACACTGACGATGGAATTAGGGTTTTATCTACAAACTATTGAAGTGATCTCTTGATTGAATCTGCAATGAATGAGGGTTTATGAATCAGGGTTCGTAACTAGGGCTTGTGGAGCGAATTTTTGTTAGAGTTGAAATTTGAATTTTGTTATCCCAACTCGCTATTTCAGTGTCTTTTTGTATACTCGACCATCATTAAGGTCGCCCGTGTTTTTTGGGGTCGAATACAGTGGTCGACCGATAGCCAACAGAAATCGACCTTGCCAGTTATAAACGGTGGCCGACCACATTTAAATTTGGTGTGGTCGACCGGGTATATAGGTAGTCGACCCAACTGGTGGTCGACTTAATGGTGTAAATAGACAATTTTTTTTCTTTCTAAAAGTGTATTTTGGAATAAAACTTTTTAAAAAAGTGTATTTTGGGGAATTTCCCTACTATATTATCTAATAGACAAAAATGGTGAATAGTAACTAGGGGTATTTTCGTCATTTCACCTTTTTTTTTTCTTAATTTTACCTAACTTTCATTACACCAACAAAGCCTCCTACACTTTTTTCAAAAAATCAAAACGACCCCCAAATAGGAGAGTAAACTGTCAAATAACTATTTTTTATAAAAAATCTTAAATTATCTCCACCCAAATATTCAACGGGTCATATCTTCTCGTTCGCAACGAGTTAAATTTTTCGGACACCATCGTTAAACTCGAAATAATTTTAGGAACACAATGTCACTAACTATACGCAAAACGGACGCTTTTTAAAAAACGCTAAATATTAAAGGTACTTTTCATACTTGTTGATTTTGCGTTAAATTTTTAAAAGTCAAAAATTCTATAGCGAAACTCGGAGATGCACATATATTGTTAATTTAAAATAAAATTTAAATCTTTCGTGGGTTATACTTTTTAGTTCGACTCGAGTTGCGCTTCAACGACATCATCATTAGCCACGAAATAATTTTACAAACTAAACGCAATAAAATACATTGAAAATCGTACCCCCGGCGCGAAGCGAGGGTTCGAAAACTAGTTTTTATCTAATTACATAGAATTGGTATATTAATACAAGGAAAAAATTTGAGTCGCCGGAGGCGGTTGACCGAGGTTTCACCACACTAGATCCGCCCCTGTTTATGACTAAGTTTCGCTTTTGTGAACTCTTATAAGATTTTGTGTAAGTTGAGCTCGTATGTTATTTGCGGTTTATACGTTTTTTTGAGGCTTCATTTTTTTTTATAAAGTTCCCCATTTACATATAAAGTTTTTCCCTATTTTTTGACAAAGAAAATGAAAAGGAGATAAAAAGATCCTATAAAATACACCACTGAATATACCATAAAGCAAGCAATTACTCTTCAAGTACAAATTGACAAAAGCAAATTGGATTTTCTTGTTTAGTTTTCTCTATAAATAAGAGAGTCACCCAAGTTCAAAAATATCACTTTAACTTGCAATTTCAACAAGAAGCCCAAAAATACAAATATGAATACAATAATTAGATTTATTACAACGGGTTATGAGAGCAACAAACCATATATAGCAATGTTTATAGTTCAAGCAATATACGCTGGTATGGCTTTGTTGTCCAAAGCATCCATTTCTTCTGGAATGAATCCTTTCATTTTCGTTGTGTATCGTCAAGCCTTTGCTACCCTCGCACTAGCGCCAGTTGCATACTTCTTCGATAGGTCGATCATAACTTTATTACGCTCTATTATATTCGTCATAAATAAATATTTCTGATCATAAGCTTATAGGGTTTTTTTTTCTTTTTCTTTTTATGCAGGAAGAATGTAGCTCATTTGTCCTACACCTTAATTTGGAAGATATTTTTCAGTTCTCTGATTGGGTAATTATAAAATTATAATTATATAATGTTATATATTACTAATACTATAGTTTCTGTGTAATGTTTTCCACTTCATTTGGAATTTAACTCAATTTTATACAAAATATTTATTTTAGGATTACCATATGTTTAAATATGTACTATCAAGCGCTGAAGCATACATCTGCAACGTTTGCAGCTGCATCGACTAACCTAATTCCAGCTATTACGTTCATTATAGCTCTTATTCTAAGGTATATATACAGCTTAAATTTTATGAAGTGACAAATATAAAAACTTAAATGATTATTCTTTAACAAAAAAATGTTGCAGAATTGAGAGAATGTACATAAAAGAGTCGCATGGTTGGGCTAAGTTGATTGGGTCTATAGTTTCTGTTTCTGGTGCTCTTGTATTTGCTTTCGTTAAAGGGCCAAGTTTGAACTTCATGACTCGTACTGAAATTACTTCAACGACGAATCAATATAGTACGAAAGGGGACTTTTTTAAGGGCCCTCTTACAATTCTTAGCGCGAATATTCTTTGGTCTTCTTGGTGCATTATGCAGGTTATAATTATGCATACAAATAGTTCAGTTTCAAACTGTTTCAACTGTATGGACTTTTTAGTTTCTTAGTATTAACTTTGGTATTATGTTCTTGCAGGCACCTATTATGAAAGAATACCCTGCAAAGCTATCACTAATTACTATTCAATGTTTCTTTAGTTTGATACAATCAATATGTGCAGCCATTGCAATGGAAAGAAACCTAAATTCATGGAAGTTAGGATGGGATTTTGATCTTCTTTCTGTGTCCTATTGTGTAAGCAAACATTTTCGATCTTTATTTCATAATACGAGTATTCGGTTTATTTAGATTTAGTTCAACTAATATAGTTAGCTAGGGTAGTCTCAAATGACTGCTGATCATAGCTTACAGAAATTCTTTTTAACATAAGCTGCTATGTATATAAAGCTTGCAAGTCTCATACTAATTTAATTAGCGTACAAAACGAAAAGGTGATTAAATTTTACATGTAGCCTTTCGAATCGACTACTATATTAAAATCTGGTTCGGTTTAAAGTGTGATGCCCTACACACACAGGTGTACAAAAACAATACTTTGAATCTATATATGAATAGTGTTCTTCACTTTGCATTCTACACCAATAAACACCCAAACAGGGCCCTTCAAGAGTCTAACAGTTTTTCAACTTATTGAAGACAAGACCCCATATATCAGGCCAATTTAACCACTTTAGACTATTGGGTCTTCAAAAAAGGTTATTGATGTTCATTTGAACTGAAGGGACCAAATACTAAAGTTTCAGTCATGTAGAGTGACCAAAGTTAAAGTAACATAACTTGCTTTTTTGTAGTTCTTTCCGCAAAGAAAATTTTTGCATATCTATTTTGGAACTATATATTATATTATTGTTGATTATATTATATTCTAATGGTGGAAATTAACTAATTAAATAACAGGGAGTAATTGTGACAGCGTTGACATATTGGTTGCAACTATGGTCAATACAGAAGAGAGGCCCTGTCTTCACTGCCATGTTCACTCCTTTGGCTCTAATCATCACTGCAATTGTCTCGACATTGTTGTGGAAGGAAATCATTTATGTTGGAAGGTTCTTCTTCGACTTAATTTGCTACCTTAGACATTGTTACATTTTTTTTTTAAACGTAAACACCCCAAAATAGAGTGCGAATTACTATTTGCATGTTTGGCTGCCTATAGCTAGATAGTTAGAACTTGAGCTACAACTTAATTTTAAAAAGATACTTGAAGTTTTTATTCAAAGAGCTTAAACTCTTATAATCTTCTAAAAACAGTATTTGTGAAACATACCTCATATACATACATATATACATGTATTTATGAAAATAAAAATAACAAGCAAAAAGATTTTAGAAAAGCAAAAGATAACAAGGTTGTTGTTTGTTGCAGTGTTTGTGGGGCTGTATTACTAGCTGGAGGATTGTACTGTGTTCTATGGGGAAAGAGTAAAGAAGTTGAAGCTTGTAAAATCAATGAAGATGAATTATCAAAACCCGAATTACATGAAACCACGCTGGAATCCATTAAGACTCAAGAGTGATGGATTGTTACAAGTTATGTGGTAATCTGTCGGCCATATTGGGTCATATTTAAGCTTCGATCATATCATAGACTCATCATATACGGAGTTTATAAATATATAGTGGCCATCATATATCCAACATATACTTATGTTTGTGGTTGGTTACCCACATGCTAACCACATATACTTAATTAGCCTAGCTAGCTAGCTAAAAATAGAATCATAACGCTTGTATTTTTTTTAGTACGGAGTATTATTTATATTTATGTTAACTTTTGCTAGTATTATTTAGTATGCAAGTTATCTAACTACATATTTAATTAATAAATAACTTATGAATTAGATCATTAGATATTTAGATTCTCTCATCATGTACATATTCTACTACTACTCCGTATTATTAGTTATTAAAACCAAAAAGTACTACTCCGTATTACGTAGTACATGATTAATAATAACTAATAATATGTAAAACCAATGATTACCACGAAAAAGTAGTCTTCCAACGTGTAAGTGCATGATGATTACATCATGATGCAATTTACCATATAATGAAGTTGGGCTGTTATTTATAATATTGTTATGACGCATTAATGAGTCATAAACTGTTCATGCACAATCAAAATTTAATCATAACAATCAATCCCAAAAGAAATTATTATAATTAAGCGGGCAAACTGGTCAAGTTCAGGCAAGACTCAAATGAGTTTGGGTCAAACATGTCTTAAATTTCAAACGGATTAGGTCCAAAAGGGTTGGGTCGAGTCGAGACTCATTTTTTCTTATACAATTTTTCTTTAAAAAAAAATTCCGCAATTTTTTATTTTTATAACTTAAAAAAAAGGTTTGCTTCTTTATAAATTTTTTTTTTTTTTTGTTTAACCTTTTCCATTATCAGTAGCAGCAATGGACGAATCGAGACAATAAATTAATATTTTTATAACATTTTTTATTTTTCTAAGTTTTTAATGTTCTATTTTTTATTAGTTTTTTTTAATTATTCATATAATGAGTTAGTAATGATTTTCAACGGGTCTAGATGAACCTTTTAAAATATTGAATGACTAAAGATGGATTCATATTGAATTCATTTCCTTTGTTTTCGAGACTCAATGGACATAAATGGTTGACCTAGCAAATGAACTCAACTTTTGATGTATGGATCTTGATTGCCGTATAATTTATAATATTGTAAAATATAATGCCTAATCTTTTTCCGACCCTAAATGGCCAATTCAAGCATGTCGAACCTTAGGGTTGCATTTCTTCTAATTAATATATAAAGTACTTTAATGATGTACGAATTTTTTTTGTTAGCGTACAGATTATTCGTTGTTAAGCAACAACCATAACAAAAATTTTGAATGGGGAAAAAACTATTTGTATTTATTAGTATTATTGTCATTATTATTACTTTTTATTATTATCGAACCGTAACTATTTTTTTTAAAGGTAATACCTTATTTGTCACGCACGCACGCGCTTTCGGGCGAAAACCCGAACCGCATTACAGGGATCCGAACTTTAAACCATCCCGAGGGGCAGGCGGGTCGGACTTGGGTCCTAAACACGGGTTGGTAAAACCTCCACGGGACAATCCGGCATTCAGGAAATAAATCTCGCGAATATTTTTTTAAGGGGAGATACTTGAACTTGAGACCTCCACACTTCCATCTCAATACACAAGCATAAAGGGGTGAATCGTCTACCCGTAACTATTAATTACTCGAGTTCTTTATACTGTTAGTGGAGAGTAGAAAAGAAGGATATTTTATACTTGGTTCATAACTATGTTATTGTATCATACTTTTAGAGGAGAGTAGAAAGATATTTAAGTGTCATATTGGTTTATATGAGGATTATCACCATTAATCTAACCTAAAATTAGTCGAGGCAGCTAGAAGACAAAACCTTGGAGTTCCATCAATATTATATGCAAAATATATAGTCCGAAAAAATATCATTTTAGTGGCAAAAAAGTGAAACAAGTAGAAAAGGGGTGGTTATCTCTTCGTGGACTCCATAAAACAAATAAAGTGAGATCGAATTTATAGTTAGAATAAATGTATTTCATTCATTTTGTATAGACACCAAATATTTTATGGTAACGTTAACTAAATAATTCACATTCTGATATTACCAAGAGAGGTTATAAATTCAAATTTCACTGATAACACATCTTTGAATAAAGTGTGAAAGAGTCAGATAGTTATACAATAATACAATTTTTTATTTTTACTTTGTATCGGCAATAGGCAGGGGCGGAGTCAGGATTTGACGTTAGAGAGGCTTATTCAACAATTAAAAGAGACATACCAAATAAAACTAAAAGAGACCAATTTTCTATGTATAACCTATTTTAATTGTTCAATACATATATAGATAAACATACGAGAGGTATTTTCACCCTTTTCTTAGCTATCAACTTTTTTCTTACCTTCTCCATCTTGTTCACTTTCTCATATTCTCCATTTACTACACATTCTTCCCAAATTAAAAAGATTGTAAAATACAAATCAAACTATACCTAAATTAAAACATATGATAACAAAACAATCACAATCAAGTATAGTCATTCAAATAGAAATAAAACCACTCGAATTCTTCCATTTCCATCTGTGGAACATGTAGTTACAGATACAAATTCTTATTTGTTAGTTCAGGGTTGGAAGTCAAATGGATACCGGTGTGGTAACTGGTAAGTCGAATGTTAATCGTGTATCATCGTTTTTGATTTTCAACTTTTCGGATACGTGGTCTCGAGTCAAAATTTGGAAAGTTTTCGAGAATTACGGTGTTCTTAATGACGTGTATCTAGCTCGAAAGAAACTATCTGTAAGACCCAAATTATTATGATACAGCAGTGTAAATATGGTGCATAGAGTGTGGGTATCACTGGGTATTTAAACAGAGGTCAGAAGCGGTCCAGTCACTTGTGCGCGCCGCGCACACTTAAGGGTGCGCGTGGCGCACTTCTCCTGGGCACAGTTTTCTGCTTTTTAAATAAAAGCTAAATGAAGGGTATTGTCGTCTTTTCACATGAGGACGAGTTGGGGCTGTAAAGGCCAGATTGGTGGTGGTTGAAACACACTTAACTTTATCATCTACCACATCATCTCTCCAATTCAATTCCTAGAGTGAGAAACCCTTTAAGAGAGAGAAAGTTTAAATCAAGGAGGAAGAAGCTTGATTCGGGTTAAAGCTCAAGTATTAAAGTTGTTCATCTAGCGTTTAGCTACGTGTTGATTGTGGCGGTATGTCCTAACTTTTATTTCCTTACTTTAATTTATATAAGGGTTAGGGTTTGGGTTAGTGATGAACATAAAACCCATATTTGGCGATCTTGGGTGTTCTTGGGTAAGGTTGAGTCATAAGGACTCAAAGATGACTAACCTAGGGTTTTGGAAATGTTAATTTGTGTAAATGGGTCTTAAATGCTAGTAAATCACTAGCACACTTAGTGGTTAAAGTGAATGGGTGTATATGGGTATGATAGTGACCCAAATGAGTGTGTTAACCTTGAAATGGGTCAAATGAGTCTTTGATGATCTAAGTGGGTTAATGGGTGCGAAAATGAGATAACTTTGTGTTAAAAGGTGTATTAAGACCATAATCGAATTGTTGGTAAGGGTTTGACATAATCCCGACCTAATGTTAGAATGAATGGTGCAAATGGGTCACGTTTGCACTATGGGCTAAATGGCATTTGGATGGCGAGTAAGTTGGTTGACCAACTTGAATGTATGATTGATATATGTGCATAATGTAATAGGTACGTTATTTTGAAGTTACGAGCTTGGTTTATCAACTCACTGAAGGCGTAAGGTGAGTGGAATAATTATGCGTGTACGTATATAATGTATTTATTTATGTAGCGCGGAATGTGGAATTGTCGCGGTGTTCAAGACACCACATTCTATGTAACGAGTAGAATTGTCGCGGTGTTCAAGACACCACTCATTGATTTGATTGACATGTGGAATAGTCGCGGTGTTTAAGATAACACATTGTCATGGGAGTGGAATTGTTGTGGTGTTCAAGACACCACTCATTGATTTGATTGACATGTGGAATAGTCGCGGTGTTTAAGACAACACATTGTCATGGGAGTGGAATTGTCGCGGTATTCAAGACACCACTCATTTGGTTGATTGACATGTGGAATTGTCGCGGTGTTCAAGACACCACATTGTCATGGGGGTGAGTTAGTCGCGGTGTTTAAGACATCACTCGGGGGATTAGTGATTACGCGGCGTATGTACACTAATGGATGTTATGAACTCCGACGGTCTCTAGCGAGTACCGTTCCCTTGTACGATTGGTTAACCATGGTTATGTGAATTTTGTATTAGCATATTTAATTGGGAACTATATGCTTTTGGTGTCGCTAGCTTATTATGAATTGCGGATTTTGGTTTATGCATAATGTTTGCATAGTTGTCGAATTGCTAGCTTGTATGCGGTATTGTGTAAGTGATTGCAAGTAAGTAGGTTATATATGTATATGTATAATTATTTCATTTACTATGCTTTAGCTTACCCTCTCGTTGTTTACCTTTTTATAGGCTTTGGCGTGGACAAGGGTAAGGGCGTGCGTTTGGATTAGTGATCCCGCTTTGTTTTGATAGGGGACGCTTTTGGATGTGATAGGTTTTGAATTTTGACTGAGATTTGGGTAGTTTAACCCCCAAACATCATGCTCTAGTATCGTTTGGAATTTAAACTAATTCGGTTGAAACTTGTATTTTGTACGAAACTCGTAATTTGGGCATATGTGGGCCCGGTGTCATAAAACTCCTTTTATTATTGAATCTTTTGAGTTTTTCATATTATAATATGTTGTGAAAAGTGTTTCGTCTAAAAGTGTCGGGAAGTGGGAGATCTTTAATCGAAAAATGAAAATTTTGGACAGCGGGCTGACAGGCCTTGTGCGCGCCGCGCACTGTACTGTATTAAAAAAAAATTATTTCGCGTGTTCGATTGTATAACGGGTTGGGTTGTTACAAGTGGTATCAGAGCATGGTCTAAGGGATTTAGGCGACTTGAGATAGGTGCCTAGACTTAGACTTGTATTGTGTATGCGCTTTATGCGTGACTTGTAGGAGACGGGACGGACCGAGAATTGGTTAGTGCCTAGGTTTAGGTGAACTAACTATGCGCTAATTGTTTTGCGTTGTGTTGCAATCATCAAGCGAGATAGACGTTGTACTAGCAAGTTAATGCGACGTGCTCGCGTAACAATGATTAGCTACCATTGTTACGGGTTCAAATCATGTCAAACAAGCAATGTACGACGATTGTTGAGCAAGATGGGGTGGTGAGGTGTATATGTATATATTTGTGTCTTGTCCTCTCGTTTCATTATTTAATCTATTTTCGTTTTATAGTATGAAGACGAGAAACGGACCTGAGAACAATGATGGAGGTACGAGTGAGGATGTTGAGTTCACGGCCAAAGTTGAGGCCATCTTTAAACGCCAAAAAGCAGAGTTTCTCGAAGACGTTAAGAAGATGTTTCTAGATTCAATTGACGAGAAAGTAGTCAATATGGTTAAGGAACAAGTTAAGATTGTTCTACAAGAAGACAACGTGGGAAGGCGGGACTTCTTTTATAAGAATTTCAAGGATTCTCAACCTCCCACTTTTGATGGCGAAAGGGATCCGCTAAAAAGCAATCGTTGGATCTCCGATATGGAGGGGGCTTTTTGAACTTGTGAATGCCCTCTCGAAAAGAAGACGAGGTATGGTTGTAGCATGTTACGGGGTGATGCCAAGTTGTGGTGGGATGCGAAAATCCAACTTTATGGTGAAGAACAATGCATGGATTTCACTTGGGATGAGTTCAAGGCAGAGTTTTTCAATGAGTACCGAACTTCGGCCGATCTTACTAGACTTAAGGACAAGTTGCGTGCCTTGAGGCAAGGGTCGATGGATTTGAACACTCTCAAATTCGTTTTCTTGTCAAAGACCCAATTTTGCCCGGAGTATGTCAGGAATGATAAAATGTTGAAGGAAGACTTCTATCGAATCTTGAACGACAATTATCAAGATAAGATTAGTGTGAACGTGGTGAAAAGTTTTGATGAGTTGTTTGATATGGCTAAAGGTTTTGAGTCGCTCGCTTTGAGAAAGAGTGGCTTCACTTTTGGCAAGAGAAAGTTCGAAGCTACTAGTCATTCGAACAAGAAGAGTAAAGGTGCAACCGAGAGTGTCGGTAGTGTGAAGAAAGGTGTTTCCGGAGTTTTTCCTTATTCTTGTCATAATTGTGGAAGAAAGGGGCATATGGCCCGTGATTGTACCAAACCATCTACTACAACCAAACTCACTTGTTATAATTGTGGTAAAGAAGGGCACCGAAGGCCGGAGTGTCCCGAGTTGCGGGATGATCATGTTAAGAAGTTGGAGACGGCGGCGGGTACGGCTCGGGGACAAAATTACTTAATGACCCATGATGAGGCCAAGCAATCAAATGAAGTTGTCTCAGGTACTTTCATGGTTAACTCTAATCTGGCAAGGATCCTATTTGATAGCGGTGCTAATTTATCGTTTGTTCCTCCAAGTTTTGTGTCTAAGCTTGATAAACCGCTAGCTAAGTTAAGTCATCCGGTAGAAGTCGAAATAGCGAATGGTAAGACGGTGCTAGGGGTTGATGTGTGTAATGATTGTGATATTGTGTTTGATTCCGAAACGTTAAAAATTATCTTATCCCGATGACCTTGGGTGAATTTGATATTGTCATTGGTATAGATTGGCTCGATCATTATAGAGCCGATATTGCATGCCATGAAAAATCAATTCATGTGAAGACCCCAAGTGGGGGAGAGTTAATTATTCATGGAGAGAGACGGAGAAGACTTGTGGCATTATGCACTTATGCACGGGCATGTCGTTTTCTTGTTAGTGGTGGCATGACTTTCCTTGCTCATGTAGTTGATACTTGCGAAGAGCCACCATCCATTCGTGAAATTCCGGTGGTTAGTGAATTTGAAGACATTTTTCTGGATGAATTGTCGGGTGTTCCGACGAAAAGACAAGTTGAATTTCGCATTGAGTTGGTTCCGGGGGCTACCCCCATTGCTAAAAATCCTTATCGTTTAGCACCAACGGAAATGCAAGAGTTGTTAAATCAAACCCAAGAGTTGCTTGATAAGGGTTTCATTCGACCGAGTGCCTCACCATGGGGTGCCCCGATTTTATTCGTGAAGAAGAAGGATGGTAGTAAGCGGATGTGCATTGATTATCGTGAGTTGAACAAGGTGACAATCAAGAATCATTATCCATTGCCTCGGATTGACGATTTGTTTGATCAACTCCAAGGCGCGGCTTACTTTTCTAAAATCGACTTACGGTCCGGCTATCACCAAATGCGGGTCCGTGAGGAAGATATTGAGAAAACGGCCTTTCGAACGCGTTATGGGCATTTTGAGTTTATAGTTATGCCTTTTGGTCTTACGAATGCACCGGCGACATTCATGGATCTTATGAACCGAGTGTGCTAACCTATGTTGGACAAGTCGGTGATTGTGTTCATTGACGACATACTTGTCTATTCGAAGAGTATGAAGGAACATGAACATCATTTGCGTGGTTTGTTGAAGACGTTACGGAAGGAGAAATTGTATGCAAAATTCTCCAAATGTGAATTTTGGCTAAGGGAAGTTCAATTCCTTGGCCATATTGTGAACAAAGATGGTATTCAAGTAGATCCGGGGAAGATTGAGACGGTAAAGAGTTGGGGATGACCGACTATGCCTACTGAAATCCGAAGCTTTCTCGGATTGACCGGTTATTATCGTCGGTTTATCCAAGACTTTTCTAAAATTGCTTCTCCATTGACAAAGTTAACGAGAAAGAACGTAAGATTTAATTGGGAAAACAAGCAAGAGATTGCTTTCCAATTGTTAAAAGAGAAGTTATGTCAAGCTCCGATGTTAGTGTTGCCGGAAGGGGTAGAAGACATGACGGTTTATTGTGATGCGTCTTTAAATGGGCTCGGTTGTGTTCTAATGCAACGAGGTAAAGTCATCGCGTATGCCTCTCGACAATTAAAGGAATACGAAACGAGATATCTGACTCATGATCTTGAGTTGGCGGCGGTTGGTCATGCGTTGATAATTTGGCGCCATTACTTGTACGGTGTTAAGTGTACGATTTATTCGGATCACAAGAGCTTAAAACATCTTTTTGATCAACGAGATTTGAATTATCGTCAACGTAGGTGGATGGATGTGGTAAAAGACTATGATTGTGAAATACTTTATCATCCGGGTAAGGCGAATGTGGTCGCGGATGCGTTAAGTTGGAAGAGTCAACATCCGGCAATACGAGTAGGATCATTACGCATGATTATTACTAACGATTTTCTTGTAAAGCTTGGCGAGACTCAAATAGAAGCTTTTGTTAACAACAAACATGAGGAACGAATCGTGGGCCAAACGGAGTTTATTACCTTAGGCCCGCATGGTTTGTTGTCCTTTCAAGGACGAGTGTGGGTGCCTAGAATGGGAGATTTCTGACGAGTACTACTTGATGAAGCACATAAGTCAAAGTATTCCATTCATCCGGGCGCGACGAAAATGTATCTTGATTTCAAGAAAGAGTATTGGTGGCCGGGCATGAAACGTGATGTTGTAAAGTATGTTGAACAATGTGTCACGTGTTTACAAGTTAAAGCCGAACACCAAAATCCGTATGATATGTTACAACCGTTAGAAATTTCGAAATGGAAATGGGAGCACATTACCATGGATTTCATTACAAAGTTACCAAAGACGGCGATAACCCAATTTGATTCGATTTGGGTGATAGTTGATCGGTTGACGAAAAGTGCCATGTTTCTTCCCATTCGGGAAACGATATCGTAGGAGACTTTGGCTAGATTATTTATCAAGGAGGTGATATCGAGGCATGGGGTTCCTATATCTATTATTTCGGATCGAGACA
This sequence comes from Rutidosis leptorrhynchoides, assembly GCF_046630445.1. Classification (NCBI taxonomy): domain Eukaryota; kingdom Viridiplantae; phylum Streptophyta; class Magnoliopsida; order Asterales; family Asteraceae; genus Rutidosis; species Rutidosis leptorrhynchoides. The sequence goes on along the minus strand of NC_092339.1, from coordinate 2,980,643 downwards.
CTCGTTTCACATCTCGGTTTTGGAATAAGTTTCATGAAGATATGGGTACACAATTGAGAATGCGCACGGTGTACCATCCTCAAACGGACGGTCAAACTGAAAGTACGAATCAAACATTAGAGGATATGTTACGAGAGTGTATTATTGATTTCGGTGGTAGTTGGGATGAGCATTTTCCCTTGGTGGAATTCTCGTACAATAATAGTTATCATACTAGTATCAGGATGCCACCTTACGAGATGCTTTATGGGCGTAGGTGTCGAACTCCGATTTGTTGGGGTAAAGTGGGTCAAAGAGAAATCGGGAGTACCGATTTGGTTTTAGAGACGAATAGCGAGATTGAGATGATTCGGACTCATTTGAAAGCGGCTCAAGATAGACAAAAGTTGTATGCCGACAAACGTAGGCGATTGATTGATTTCCAAGAAGGTGATATGGTGATGCTTAAGGTTTCGCATGGAAGGGTATTATTCGCTTTCGAAAACGGGGAAAGCTATCTCCTCGGTTTATTGGGCCATTTAAGATTTTAGCTCGTGTTGGTGAAGTTGTGTATCGATTGGAATTACCCGAAGAGCTCGCGGGGATCCATAATACTTTTCATGTTTCCCATCTCCGTAAGTGTCTTGTGGATGATTCATCATGGGTGCCTTTAGAAGAGATTGAGCTAAACAATAAGTTAGAGTATATTGATGAGCCGATTGCTATACTCGATGAAAAGGTGAAAAGGTTGAGGAATAAAGAGGTGAGAACTTATAAAGTTCAATGGCATCGTAGTAAAGGTTCCGAGTTTACTTGTGAGCCCGAAGAGTTTGTGTTAGTTTATCTTCCCTCTTGTCATGCGGCTTGGATCGCGAGGACGCGCTCCAATTCAAGTGGGGGAGAGTTGTAAGACCCTAATTATTATGATACAGCAATGTAAATATGGTGCATAGAGTGTGGGTATCACTGGGTATTTAAACAGAGGTCAGAAGCGGTCCAGACACTTTTGCGCGCCGCACACACTTAAGGGTGCGCGTGGCGCACTTCTCCTGGGTACAGTTTTCTGCTTTTTAAATAAAAGTTAAATGAAGGGTATTGTCGTCTTTTCACATGAGGACGAGTTGGGGCTGTAAAGGCCAGATTGGTGGTGGTTGAAACACACTTAACTTTATCATCTACCACATCATCTCTCCAATTCAATTCCTAGAGTGAGAAACCCTTTAAGAGAGAGAAACCTTAAATCAAGGAGGAAGAAGCTTGATTCGGGTTAAAGCTCAAGTATTAAAGTTGTTCATCTAGCATTTAGCTACGTGTTGATTGTGGCGGTATGTCCTAACTTTGATTTCCTTACTTTAATTTATATAAGGGTTAGGTTTTGGGTTAGTGATGAACATAAAACCCATATTTGGCGATCTTGGGTGTTCTTGGGTAAGGTTGAGTCATAAGGACTCAAAGATGACTAACCTAGGGTTTTGGAAATGTCAATTTGTGTAAATGGGTCTTATATGTTAGTAAATCACTAGCACACTTAGTGGTTAAAGTGAATGGGTGTATATGGGTATGATAGTGACCCAAATGAGTGTGTTAACCTTGAAATGGGTTAAATGAGTCTTTGATGACCTAAGTGGGTTAATGGGTGCGAAAATGAGATAACTTTGTGTTAAAAGGTGTATTATGTAGTGACCCGAACTTTTCCATGTTTATATATATTAATTGAGATTGATATTTACATGATTAAATGTTTCCAACATGTTAAGCAATCAAACTTGTTAAGACTTGATTAATTGAAATATGTTTCATATAGACAATTGACCACCCAAGTTGACCGGTGATTCACTAACGTTAAAACTTGTAAAAACTATATGATGACATATATATGGATATATATATATATATAGTTAACATGATACTATGATAAGTAAACATATCATTAATTATATTAACAATGAACTACATATGTAAAAACAAGACTACTAACTTAATGATTTTTAAACGAGACATATATGTAACGATTATCGTTGTAAAGACATTTAATGTATATATATATCATATTAAGAGATATTCATACATGATAATATCATGATAATATAATAATTTAAAATCTCATTTGATATTATAAACATTGGGTTAACAACATTTAACAAGATCGTTAACCTAAAGGTTTCAAAACAACACTTACATGTAACGACTAACGATGACTTAACGACTCAGTTAAAATGTATATACATGTAGTGTATTTAGATGTATTAAAATACTTTTGGAAGACTTCAAGACATATATCAAAACACTCATACTTAACGAAAATGGTTACAGTTACTTTCCCATTCTTTTCTTTCATCAAGAATTCTAGTCGTATTCTTACCCGTATTATACACAGCTTCAAAACGTACTTACTATAGGTATATACCAATAGGAACTAGCATGGGATTCCACTCTTGATTATGTCATGTATGACTAATCAATTTTAACTTCTACCATGAGCTAGTCAACTAACTAGAACTCCTTTTAACCCCACTCACCACTCACCAACTACCACTCATCATTCACTCCATTTCACTTCCAATTCTCTTTCTAATTCTCTCTCAACACACACACACTATTATGAACGTATTTTTCCAGTAGTTAATCATCATCTTCATCAAAAATCACTTCAAGAATGAAGCTATAATCATCATAGGAAGAACACTTCAAAAATCCATTCAAGTTTACTAATTTACTTCCAAGCTTTCTAATCCATTCCAAGTAATCATTTAAGATCAAGAAACCTTTGTTATATACAGTAGGTTATCTTTCTTATTCAAGGTAATATTCATATTCAAACTTTGATTCAATTTCTATAACTATAAACTATCTTAATTCGAGTAAAAATCTTACTTGAACTTGTTTTTGTGTCATGATCCTACTTCAAGAACTTTCAAGCCATCCAAGATCCTTTGAAGCTAGATCATTTCTTGTCACTTCCAGTAGGTTTACCTACTAAACTTGAGGTAGTAATGATGTTCATAACATCATTCGATTCATATATATAAAACTATCTTATTCGAAGGTTTAAACTCGTAATCACTAGAACATAGTTTAGTTAATTCTAAACTTGTTCGCAAACAAAAGTTAATCCTTCTAACTTGACTTTTAAAATTAACTAAACACATGTTCTATATCTATATGATATGCTAACTTAATGATTTAAAACCTGGAAACACGAAAAACACCGTAAAACCGGATTTACGCCGTCGTAGTAACACCGCGGGCTGTTTTGGGTTAGTTAATTAAAAACTATGATAAACTTTGATTTAAAAGTTGTTATTCTGAAAAAATGATTTTTTTATGAACATGAAACTATATCCAAAAATTATGGTTAAACTCAAAGTGAAAGTATGTTTTCTAAAATGGTCATCTAGACGTCGTTCTTTCGACTGAAATGTCTACCTTTACAAAAACGACTTGTAACTTATTTTTCCGACTATAAACCTATACTTTTTCTGTTTAGATTCATAAAATAGAGTTCAATATGAAACCATAGCAATTTGATTCACTCAAAACGGATTTAAAATGAAGAAGTTATGGGTAAAACAAGATTGGATAATTTTTCTCATTTTAGCTACGTGAAAATTGGTAACAAATCTATTCCAACCATAACTTAATCAACTTGTATTGTATATTATGTAATCTTGAGATACCATAGACACGTATACAATGTTTCGACCTATCATGTCGACACATCTATATATATTTCGGAACAACCATAGACACTCTATATGTGAATGTTGGAGTTAGCTATACAGGGTTGAGGTGGATTCCAAAATATATATAGTTTGAGTTGTGATCAATACTGAGATACGTATACACTGGGTCGTGGATTGATTCAAGATAATATTTATCGATTTATTTCTGTACATCTAACTGTGGACAACTAGTTGTAGGTTATTAACGAGGACAGCTGACTTAATAAACTTAAAACATCAAAATATATTAAAAGTGTTGTAAATATATTTTGAACATACTTTGATATATATGTATATATTGTTATAGGTTCGTGAATCAACCAGTGGCCAAGTCTTACTTCCCGACGAAGTAAAAATCTGTGAAAGTGAGCTATAGTCCCACTTTTAAAATCTAATATTTTTGGGATGAGAATACATGCAGGTTTTATAAATGATTTACAAAATAGACACAAGTACGTGAAACTACATTCTATGGTTGAATTATCGAAATCGAATATGCCCTTTTTTATTAAGTCTGGTAATCTAAGAATTAGGGAACAGGCACCCTAATTGACGCGAATCCTAAAGATAGATCTATTGGGCCTAACAAACCCCATCCAAAGTACCGGATGCTTTAGTACTTCGAAATTTATATCATATCCGAAGGGTGTCCCGGAATGATGGGGATATTCTTATATATGCATCTTGTTAATGTCGGTTACCAGGTGTTCACCATATGAATGATTTTTATCTCTATGTATGGGATGTGTATTGAAATATGAAATCTTGTGGTCTATTGTTACGATTTGATATATATAGGTTAAACCTATAACTCACCAACATTTTTGTTGATGTTTTAAGCATGTTTATTCTCAGGTGATTATTAAGAGCTTCCGCTGTCGCATACTTAAATAAGGACGAGATTTGGAGTCCATGCTTGTATGATATTGTGTAAAAACTGCATTCAAGAAACTTATTTTGTTGTAACATATTTGTATTGTAAACCATTATGTAATGGTCGTGTGTAAACAGGATATTTTAGATTATCATTATTTGATAATCTACGTAAAGCTTTTTAAACCTTTATTGATGAAATAAAGGTTATGGTTTGTTTTAAAATGAATGCAGTCTTTGAAAAACGTCTCATATAGAGGTCAAAACCTTGCAACGAAATCAATTAATATGGAACGTTTTTAATCAATAAGAACGGGACATTTCAGTTGGTATCCGAGCGTTGGTCTTAGAGAACCAGAATTTTGCATTAGTGTGTCTTATCGAGTTTGTTAGGATGCATTAGTGAGTCTGGACTTCGACCGTGTTTACTTGAAAAATGATTGCTTAACAAATTTTGTTGGAAACTATATATTTTTAACATGTGAATATTATGTGATATATTAATCTCTTAACGCGTTTGATATTATGTGATAGATGTCTACCTCTAGAACAAGTCCCATTGACTCACCTAATAATAATGAAGAGTCAAATATAAATTGGAATGATTCGTGGACTGATTCACAAGTTCCCGAAGAGGAACCGGAAGAAGAGTCGGAACCGGAAGAAGAATCGGAACCGGAAGAAGAATCGGAACCGGATGAAGAAATAGAATCTGTGGGGGAAATAATAAAATGGTTAAGTAAAAGAAAATCCTCAACCAACCGACCAAGGTTAATTATGGTCAATGGTGTTTCTGCCAAGGAAGCAAAATATTGGGAGGATTACCAATTCTCCTATGAATCGGATTCCGACGAGAATTCCGATGATGTTATAGAAATTACCCCAACTGAATTTAAAAAGGCAAAAGAAAATAATAAGGGAAAGGGCATAAAAATAGAGAAATCTAATTCCAACCCCGATGAACTTTATATGTATCGTCAACCCCCGAAGTCCTTAAGTTGTAACAATGACCCGGGAACCTCTAAACCACCAGGTTTTCCTAAACCAATGTGGATAACGACGGCTCGTATTAGGGGAACATCATATATCCCTAGAAACTTGGCAAAACGAACCAAAACCGAAGAAGAAGAAACAAGCGAGTCGGAATAAGATAGTTGTATTCGTGTGGTGTAATATATGTAATATAGTGTGCTTATGCTTTATGATATATGTAAAAATTGCTTGTATTAATAAGTATTTTTTTATGAATCTAACTCTTGTCTATTTTACAGTATAAAAACACAAAATGGATAGACAACCCAATATTTTAAGAGACCTACCCGGAGACATGATTGATGAAATCTTGTCTAGAGTCGGTCAGAATTCTTCGGCACAACTATTTAAGGCGAGATCAGTTTGTAAGACATTCGAAGAACGTTCCAAGAATGCCTTGGTTTATAAAAGGCTTTCGTTCGAAAGATGGGGGATATCACATTGGGAAATCCATAAGTTACGATGTGTTTACTTTGACGCATATATTGCGGGGAACCCAAATGCTATTTTACGCAATGGGTTAAGAAATTATTTTGACTCAATATATCCGAATATTGGACTTCGTGATTTAGAAAAAGCGGCTAACATGCAACATAAAGAAGCATGTTATGCTTACGGATTAGTAATGTTCGCTTCTCACCAAAGTGAGAACAAGAACATCGGGCTACAACTATTAAACAAAACGTTCCCACAAGTGACGGAGTCGGTAATTGGGGTAAGAAATGAGGTTTTTAGATTGTTACGGGACTGTTGGACATTACGTAACCCTCGTCCCTTTGATGACGTTACAACACGCTGTCTTATCAACGGTCATAACGGTTATGTTCCACAAGACCAAGGATGGGAAGTAATCCTAGTAAAACCAGAATGCATGACTTGTTTCTGGACGTATGAATTACGTGTCTTTATTGCCTTTGCTGAACGACTTGTGTACTAGCTAGAATTATCTTCACAACCATCTTGTATCAAATTTATTGTGTGCTATATTTCATGCTATATGTAAAATAAGCGGTATTGTAAGTTTGTAAAATATTGTGTAAAAGTTTGAACGCGAAATATTATTATAATCAGTTTTTCATATAGAATTGTAGTAGTTGAATTGTATATTAGCTACTAAGTATGAACTTAACGGGTAGGTACTACCCGAATTTAAACTTATAAAACGCTAATATGAAGAAAAAGCTTTTATAAATGAGTTCATATTATGCTACGAAATACTATTAACTACTCTTAATATTCTGTATGATTAACTTGTTCCATTTGACTATTTTGAAGGAAATGGCACCGACTACTCGACACACCGTGAATATGAATGAAGAGGAATTCCGTACTTTTCTAGCTTCAAACATAGCCGCAGTACAGGCTGCGCTACATACCAACAATAACCTTGGATCTAGCAGTACAGGAAATCGTGTAGGATGCACCTACAAAGAATTCACTGCCTGCAAACCTTTGGAATTTGATGGAACCGAAGGACCGATCGGATTGAAACGGTGGACCGAGAAGGTCGAATCGGTGTTTGCCATAAGTAAGTGTACTGAAGAGGACAAAGTGAAGTACGCTACGCATACCTTCACAGGTTCTGCGTTAACATGGTGGAATACCTATCTAGAGCAAGTGGGACAAGATGATGCGTACGCACTACCGTGGTCAGCATTCAAGCACTTGATGAACGAGAAGTACCGTCCCAGAACCGAGGTCAATAAGCTCAAGACAGAACTTAGAGGGTTACGAACCCAAGGATTTGATATTACCACGTACGAAAGACGATTCACAGAATTGTGCCTATTGTGTCCGGGAGCATTCGAAGATGAGGAAGAGAAGATCGACGCGTTTGTGAAAGGATTATCGGAAAGAATCCAAGAAGATATAAGTTCACACGAGCCCGCCTCCATACAACAGGCATGTAGAATGGCTCACAAACTAGTGAACCAGATTGAAGAAAGAATTAAAGAACAGACTGCTGAAGAGGCCAATGTGAAGCAAGTCAAAAGAAAGTGGGAGGAAAACGGTGATAAGAATCACCAATACAACAACAACAGCAATTACAACAATAATCGCAACAATTATCCCAACAATCGCAATATCAATCGCAACTACAACAAACGGCCCAACAACAACAACAACAACAACAACAACTACAACAATCATCCCAACAACAATAATAACTGCAACAACAACAACAATCAGAAGCAGCTATGCCAAAGGTGTGAAAAGTATCACTCGGGGTTCTGCACCAAATTTTGCAACAAGTGTAAAAGAAATGGTCATAGCGCGGCGAAGTGTGAGGTCTACGGACCAGGGGTTAATAGAACGAAAGGAACAAATGGTGTCGGAACGAGTAATGGCAGAGCAAGTAGTGTCGGAGCAAGTTATGCCAATGTAGTTTGTTATAAATGTGGAAAACCGGGCCACATTATTAGAAATTGCCCGAACCAGGAGAACATGAATGGACAAGGCCGCAGAAGAGTTTTCAATATTAATGCGGCAGAGGCACAGGAAGACCCGGAGCTTGTTACGGGTACGTTTCTTATTGACAATAAATCTGCTTACGTTTTATTTGATTCGGGTGCGGATAGAAGCTATATAAGTAGAGATTTTTGTGCTAAATTAAGTTATCCATTGACGCCTTTGGATAGTAAATTTTTACTCGAATTAGCAAATGGTAAATTAATTTCAGCAGATAATATATGTCGGAATCGAGAAATTAAACTGGTTAGCGAAACATTTAAGATTGATTTGATACCAGTAGAGTTAGGGAGTTTTGATGTGATAATCGGTATGGACTGGTTGAAAGAAGTGAAAGCAGAGATCGTTTGTTACAAAAATGCAATTCACATTATACGAGAAAAAGGAAAACCCTTAATGGTGTACGGAGAAAAGGGCAACACGAAGCTACATCTTATTAGTAATTTGAAGGCACAAAAACTAATAAGAAAAGGTTGCTATGCTGTTCTAGCACACGTCGAAAAAGTACAAACTGAAGAAAAGAGCATCAATGATGTTCCCATTGCAAAAGAATTTCCCGATGTATTTCCGAAAGAATTACCGGGATTACCCCCACATCGATCCGTTGAATTTCAAATAGATCTTGTACCAGGAGCTGCACCAATAGCTCGTGCTCCTTACAGACTCGCACCCAGCGAGATGAAAGAACTGCAAAGCCAATTACAAGAACTTTTAGAGCGTGGTTTCATTCGACCAAGCACATCACCGTGGGGAGCTCCTGTTTTGTTTGTCAAGAAGAAAGATGGTACATTCAGGTTGTGTATCGACTACCGAGAGTTGAACAAACTTACCATCAAGAACCGCTACCCACTACCGAGAATCGATGACTTATTTGATCAACTACAAGGCTCGTCTGTTTATTCAAAGATTGACTTACGTTCCGGGTATCATCAAATGCGGGTGAAAGAAGATGATATTCCAAAGACTGCTTTCAGAACACGTTACGGTCATTACGAGTTTATGGTCATGCCGTTTGGTTTAACTAATGCACTAGCTGTGTTCATGGACCTTATGAACCGAGTGTGTGGACTATACCTTGACAAGTTTGTCATTGTTTTCATTGATGACATACTTATTTACTCAAAGAATGACCAAGAACACGGTGAACATTTGAGAAAGGTGTTAGAAGTATTGAGGAAGGAAGAATTGTACGCTAAGTTTTCAAAGTGTGCATTTTGGTTGGAAGAAGTTCAATTCCTCGGTCACATAGTGAACAAAGAAGGTATTAAGGTGGATCCGGCAAAGATAGAAACTGTTGAAAAGTGGGAAACCCCGAAAACTCCGAAACACATACGCCAGTTTTTAGGACTAGCTGGTTACTACAGAAGGTTCATCCAAGACTTTTCCAAAATAGCAAAACCCTTGACTGCATTAACGCATAAGGGAAGAAATTTGAATGGAATGATGAACAAGAGAAAGCGTTTCAGTTATTGAAGAAAAAGCTAACTACGGCACCTATATTGTCATTGCCTGAAGGGAATGATGATTTTGTGATTTATTGTGATGCATCAAAGTAAGGTCTCGGTTGTGTATTAATGCAACGAACGAAGGTGATTGCTTATGCGTCTAGACAATTGAAGATTCACGAACAAAATTATACGACGCATGATTTGGAATTAGGCGCGGTTGTTTTTGCATTAAAGACTTGGAGGCACTACTTATATGGGGTCAAAAGTATTATATATACCGACCACAAAAGTCTTCAACACATATTTAATCAGAAACAACTGAATATGAGGCAGCGTAGGTGGATTGAATTATTGAATGATTACGACTTTGAGATTCGTTACCACCCGGGGAAGGTAAATGTGGTAGCTGATGCCTTGAGCAGGAAGGACAGAGAACCCATTCGAGTAAAATCTATGAATATAATGATTCATAATAACCTTACTACTCAAATAAAGGAGGCGCAACAAGGAGTTTTAAAAGAGGGAAATTTAAAGGATGAAATACCCAAAGGATTGGAGAAGCATCTTAATATTCGGGAAGACGGAACCCGGTATAGGGCTGAAAGGATTTGGGTACCAAAATTTGGAGATATGAGAGAAATGGTACTTAGAGAAGCTCATAAAACCAGATACTCAATACATCCTGGAACGGGGAAGATGTACAAGGATCTCAAGAAACATTTTTGGTGGCCGGGTATGAAAGCCGATGTTGCTAAATACGTAGGAGAATGTTTGACGTGTTCTAAGGTCAAAGCTGAGCATCAGAAACCATCAGGTCTACTTCAACAACCCGAAATCCCGGAATGGAAATGGGAAAACATTACCATGGATTTCATCACTAAATTGCCAAGGACTGCAAGTGGTTTTGATACTATTTGGGTAATAGTTGATCGTCTCACCAAATCAGCACACTTCCTACCAATAAGAGAAGATGACAAGATGGAGAAGTTAGCACGACTGTATTTGAAGGAAGTCGTCTCCAGACATGGAATACCAATCTCTATTATCTCTGATAGGGATGGCAGATTTATTTCAAGATTCTGGCAGACATTACAGCAAGCATTAGGAACTCGTCTAGACATGAGTACTGCCTATCATCCACAAACTGATGGGCAGAGCGAAAGGACGATACAAACACTTGAAGACATGCTACGAGCATGTGTTATTGATTTCGGAAACAGTTGGGATCGACATCTACCGTTAGCAGAATTTTCCTACAACAACAGCTACCATTCAAGCATTGAGATGGCGCCGTTTGAAGCACTTTATGGTAGAAAGTGCAGGTCTCCGATTTGTTGGAGTGAAGTGGGGGATAGACAGATTACGGGTCCGGAGATTATACAAGAAACTACCGAGAAGATCATCCAAATTCAACAACGGTTGAAAACCGCCCAAAGTCGACAAAAGAGCTACGCTGACATTAAAAGAAAAGATATAGAATTTGAAATTGGAGAGATGGTCATGCTTAAAGTTGCACCTTGGAAAGGCGTTGTTCGATTTGGTAAACGAGGGAAATTAAATCCAAGGTATATTGGACCATTCAAGATTATTGATCGTGTCGGACCAGTAGCTTACCGACTTGAGTTACCTCAACAACTCGTGGCTGTACATAACACTTTCCACGTCTTGAATTTGAAGAAATGTTTTGCTAAAGAAGATCTCACTATACCGTTAGATGAAATCCAAATCAACGAAAAACTCCAATTCATCGAAGAACCCGTCGAAATAATGGATCGTGAGGTTAAAAGTCTTAAGCAAAACAAGATACCAATTGTTAAGGTTCAGTGGAATGCTCGTAGAGGACCCGAGTTCACCTGGGAGCGTGAAGATCAGATGAAGAAGAAATACGCGCATCTATTTCCAGAAGATTCGTCAACACCTTCAACAGCTTAAAATTTCGGGACGAAATTTATTTAACGGGTAGGTACTGTAGTGACCCGAACTTTTCCATGTTTATATATATTAATTGAGATTGATATTTACATGATTAAATGTTTCCAACATGTTAAGCAATCAAACTTGTTAAGACTTGATTAATTGAAATATGTTTCATATAGACAATTGACCACCTAAGTTGACCGGTGATTCACGAACGTTAAAACTTGTAAAAACTATATGATGACATATATATGGATATATATATATAGTTAACATGATACTATGATAAGTAAACATATCATTAAGTATATTAACAATGAACTATATATGTAAAAACAAGACTACTAACTTAATGATTTTTAAACGAGACATATATGTAACGATTATCGTTGTAAAGACATTTAATGTATATATATCATATTAAGAGATATTCATACATGATAATATCATGATAATATAATAATTTAAAATCTCATTTGATATTATAAATATTGGGTTAACAACATTTAACAAGATCGTTAACCTAAAGGTTTCAAAACAACACTTACATGTAACGACTAACGATGACTTAACGACTCAGTTAAAATGTATATACATGTAGTGTATTTAGATGTATTAAAATACTTTTGAAAGACTTCAAGACATATATCAAAACACTCATACTTAACGAAAATGGTTACAGTTACTTTCCCATTCTTTTCTTTCATCAAGAATTCTAGTCGTATTCTTACCCGTATTATACACAGCTTCAAAACGTACTTACTATGGGTATATACCAATAGGAACTAGCATGGGATTCCACTCTTGATTATGTCATGTATGACTAATCAATTTTAACTTCTACCATGAGCTAGTCAACTAACTAGAACTCCTTTTAACCCCACTCACCACTCACCAACTACCACTCATCATTCACTCCATTTCACTTCCAATTCTCTTTCTAATTCTCTCTCAACACACACACACACTATTATGAACGTATTTTTCCAGTAGTTAATCATCATCTTCATCAAAAATCACTTCAAGAATCAAGCTATAATCATCATAGGAAGAACACTTCAAGAACACTTCAAAAATCCCTTCAAGTTTACTAATTTACTTCCAAGCTTTCTAATCCATTCCAAGTAATCATCTAAGATCAAGAAACCTTTGTTATATACAGTAGGTTATCTTTCTTATTCAAGGTAATATTCATATTCAAACTTTGATTCAATTTCTATAACTATAAACTATCTTAATTCGAGTAAAAATCTTACTTGAACTTGTTTTTGTGTCATGATCCTACTTCAAGAACTTTCAAGCCATCCAAGATCCTTTGAAGCTAGATCATTTCTTGTCACTTCCAGTAGGTTTACCTACTAAACTTGAGGTAGTAATGATGTTCATAACATCATTCGATTCATATATATAAAACTATCTTATTCGAAGGTTTAAACTCGTAATCACTAGAACATAGTTTAGTTAATTCTAAACTTGTTCGCAAACAAAAGTTAATCCTTCTAACTTGACTTTTAAAATTAACTAAACACATGTTCTATATCTATATGATATGCTAACTTAATGATTTAAAACCTGGAAACACGAAAAACACCGTAAAACCGGATTTACGCCGTCGTAGTAACACCGCGGGCTGTTTTGGGTTAGTTAATTAAAAACTATGATAAACTTTGATTTAAAAGTTGTTATTCTGAGAAAATGATTTTTATTATGAACATGAAACTATATCCAAAAATTATGGTTAAACTCAAAGTGAAAGTATGTTTTCTAAAATGGTCATCTAGACGTCGTTCTTTCGACTGAAATGACTACCTTTACAAAAATGACTTGTAACTTATTTTTCCGACTATAAACCTATACTTTTTCTGTTTAGATTCATAAAATAGAGTTCAATATGAAACCATAGCAATTTGATTCACTCAAAACGGATTTAAAATGAAGAAGTTATGGGTAAAACAAGATTGGATAATTTTTCTCATTTTAGCTACGTGAAAATTGGTAACAAATCTATTCCAACCATAACTTAATCAACTTGTATTGTAAATTATGTAATCTTGAGATACCATAGACACGTATACAATGTTTCGACCTATCATGTCGACACATCTATATATATTTCGGAACAACCATAGACACTCTATATGTGAATGTTGGAGTTAGCTATACAGGGTTGAGGTTGATTCCAAAATATATATAGTTTGAGTTGTGATCAATACTGAGATACGTATACACTGGGTCGTGGATTGATTCAAGATAATATTTATCGATTTATTTCTGTACATCTAACTGTGGACAACTAGTTGTAGGTTATTAACGAGGACAGCTGACTTAATAAACTTAAAACATCAAAATATATTAAAAGTGTTGTAAATATATTTTGAACATACTTTGATATATATGTATATATTGTTATAGGTTCGTGAATCAACCAGTGGCCAAGTCTTACTTCCCGACGAAGTAAAAATCTGTGAAAGTGAGTTATAGCCCCACTTTTAAAATCTAATATTTTTGGGATGAGAATACATGCAGGTTTTATAAATGATTTACAAAATAGACACAAGTACGTGAAACTACATTCTATGGTTGAATTATCAAAATCGAATATGCCCCTTTTTATTAAGTCTGGTAATCTAAGAATTAGGGAACAGACACCCTAATTGACGCGAATCCTAAAGATAGATCTATTGGGCCTAACAAACCCCATCCAAAGTACCGGATGCTTTAGTACTTCGAAATTTATATCATATCCGAAGGGTGTCCCGGAATGATGGGGATATTCTTATATATGCATCTTGTTAATGTCGGTTACCAGGTGTTCACCATATGAATGATTTTTATCTCTATGTATGGGATGTGTATTGAAATATGAAATCTTGTGGTCTATTGTTACGATTTGATATATATAGGTTAAACCTATAACTCACCAACATTTTTGTTGACGTTTTAAGCATGTTTATTCTCAGGTGATTATTAAGAGCTTCCGCTGTCGCATACTTAAATAAGGACGAGATTTGGAGTCCATGCTTGTATGATATTGTGTAAAAACTGCATTCAAGAAACTTATTTTGTTGTAACATATTTGTATTGTAAACCATTATGTAATGGTCGTATGTAAACAGGATATTTTAGATTATCATTATTTGATAATCTACGTAAAGCTTTTTAAACCTTTATTGATGAAATAAAGGTTATGGTTTGTTTTAAAATGAATGCAGTCTTTGAAAAACGTCTCATATAGAGGTCAAAACCTCGCAACGAAATCAATTAATATGGAACGTTTTTAATCAATAAGAACGAGACATTTCATATTAAGACCATAATCGAATTGTTGGTAAGGGTTTGACATAATCCCGACCTAGTGTTAGAATGAATGGTGCAAATGGGTCACGTTTGCACTATGGGCCAAATGGCATTTGGATGGCGAATAAGTTGGTTGACCAACTTGAATGTATGATTGATATATGTGCATAATGTAATAGGTACGTTATTTTGAAGTTACGAGCTTGGTTTATCAACTCACCGAAGGCGTAAGGTAAGTGGAATAATTATGCGTGTACGTATAGAATGTATTTATTTGTGTAGTGCGGAATGTGGAATTGTCGAGGTGTTCAAGACACCACATTCTATGTAACGAGTGGAATTATCGCGGTGTTCAAGACACCACTCATTGATTTGATTAACATGTGGAATAGTCGCGGTGTTTAAGACAACACATTGTCATGAGAGTGGAATTGTCGCGGTGTTCAAGACACCACTCATTGATTTGATTGACATGTGGAATAGTCGCGATGTTTAAGACAACACATTGTCATGGGAGTGGAATTGTCGCGGTGTTCAAGACACCACTCATTTGGTTGATTGACATGTGGAATTGTCGCGGTGTTCAAGACACCACATTGTCATGGGGGTGAGTTAGTCGCGGTGTTTAAGACATCACCCGGGGGATTAGTGATTACGCGGCGTATGTACACTAATGGATGTTATGAACTCCGACGGTCTCTAGCGAGTACTGTTCCCTTGTACGATTGGTTAACCATGGTTGTGTGAATTTTGTATTAGCATATTTAATTGTGAACTATATGCTTTTGGTGTCGCTAGCTTATTATGAATTGCGGATTTTGGTTTATGCATAATGTTTGCATAGTTGTCGAATTGCTAGCTTGTATGCGGTATTGTGTATGTGATTGCAAGTAAGTAGGTTAAATATGTATATGTATATGTATATGTATAATTATTGCATTCACTAAGCTTTAGCTTACCCTCTCGTTGTTTACCTTTTTATAGGTTCTGGCGTGGACAAGGGTAAGGGCGTGCGTTTGGATTAGTGATCCCGCTTTGTTTTGATAGGGGACGCTTTTGAATGTGATAGCTTTTAAAGTTTGACCGAAATTTGGGTAGTTTAACCCCCAAACATCATGCTCTAGTGTCGTTTGGAATTTAAACTAATTCGGTTGAAACTTGTATTTTGTACGAAACTCGTAATTTGGGCATATGTGGGCCCGATGTCGTAAAACTCCTTTTACTATTGAATCGTGTGAGTTTTTCATATTATAATATGTTGTGAAAAGCGTTTCGTCTAGAAGTGTCGGGAAGTAGGAGATCTTTAATCGAAAAATGGAAATTTTGGACAGCGGGCTGACAGGCCTTGTGCGCGCCGCGCACTGTACTTTATTAAAAAAAAAATTATTTTGCGTGTTCGATTGTATAACGGGTTGGGTTGTTACACTATCGAGTGGCCAACGTTTTGGATTTGTAAGATTTGAGGGCATTATGGATGAAGATTGCTTCACTAAAGTTCTTGACACCATTCAAATAAATGGAAGGTATATTCGAGCTTTCAAAGCAATGGAAAGAACAAAATGTGATGTTAATCATCTAAAGAACAACGTGGGAATGGGCATGTAGAATGACAATGAAAGAGCAGCGAATTTCCCAACTCCAAATTGGAACCACATTCCTTCTAAATCACCAAAATTGGAAGGGAGATCATTCGCGGATACGCTTTTAGGTAAAAATCAAAATGCAAAGGATCTTCACTTTCTGGTAAACAAACGTTTTTTTTTTACAACGATTGGGATCGCCCGAGGGGGACTTTACCACCTGTTGCGATCATCTCACGTTTCGACTATGCCGATGCAGCGCTGCCCGGGAGGAAACCTTGAAACCGATCTAAGGGCACGACCAAGTAAAACCCCCTCCCCTTTACCCCTCCAAACGATATGGGAAAGGTGCCATGGGTGAATACTTCATGGCAGAGATGAAATTTTGTTTTTAATATGTAGCCAACGGGGGTCGAACTCTTGACCTCCCCCTAAAGGAAGCAGGCTACCAACCGCTGGACCACATCACAATTTCAACAATCGTATTGAAATAAAGGTGGGCGGTAAATATTTCGAGTTTAACCTTCCTGAATCGGTGAGTAATCACAACCTTGTGTTTAGTTATAACAATGAACAGTTTTATTGGACGTTGGTTGAAGTAAATAACAAACCGTTTGATATCGTTGGTATGAAAAATGATGTCGAGGCTGCATATAACTCCATGGATTCACACGACACTTCAACAAATAATGGATGTCATTCAGATAATGTCCAGAATAGTACTTCGATTGGCTTTGAATCTGCTACTTTGATCGGGAATAAAGGAACATGTGATGAAGGTAAAAGTAAAACGTTACCTATTCGCTCGATGGAGTATTCTCCGGCAAAAGATATTGAAGAAGGTGAGTTTATTCCGGCTAAGATTCATGAAGTCGCTGTATCAATGAAGGATAACCTTGAGTCTCTTGGCTCTACTCCTGACGTTTTAACTTCAAAATCTGATGATATGCAAAGTAATTTGGAGGTAAGTGTTGATCCATCTTCTCCAGAGGTTAGTGAAACTCCAGCTATTGATGTGGAAGATGATGACGTGTTCGAGGAATATTATTCATCCTCGAATGAAGATTACTCATCCTCTGATGAAGATTACTCATCCTCGGATTCTTAGAAGCCTCTGTTTCGGATTTCAAGTTCGATTCAAGATTTTATCCATGCGTATTGGATTTCCGTTTATTTTTTCCGTGGTTTTCGAGTTGGGGTGTAGTTGATTGTTAGTGTGTGTTTCTTTGACCCCTTCTTCGTGGTTTGTGTGGCGTGATTTTTGTTGTTAGGGTAGTTTGGTGTTGTCGTGTTTTCTTCTTTTAATGTCGATGTAATGTGGGTCGTTTTGGAGTCGTTGTAATTGCTAGCTTATGGCTAGTTTTTAATATATCATATTGCTTGCCTTTAAAAAAAAATACATATATAGATAGATAGCTACTTTACGAAACTTTATTAAGTATTAAGAAAGAAAAAAAAAAGCTACTTTATATGGCCATCTAAATGCTTCATAAGTAAACTTATATGATCTGTTCTAGTTAACATTACTCCGTATTCAGATTTGAAAGACAGGTAACCCAAACAATTAGTTTAAATTAATAATTGAGGGAGACTTACTTAAAATAATAAAATATGAGCTATCAATATTTCATTAAAAATGGTTCTATTAGGGAGGCTAAACACCCCTCTGTCCCCTCCCTATCTCCGACAATAGGTCTTAATAAAAGTATCAATAGATTATGTCTCGCTATAACATGTATCTCGTTTATTATGATTATTGTTACCGTGAGTTTCTTATATAAAGTAGTTAAAAAAAGTTTGTGACGGTAAACTGAATTTCGATAATAAAATAAGAAACGCCTTTTTCCTAGCCTTTATCCTAGTCGTGGTCATATATATCACCTAATTTTGAATTTATAAACAGAGACAACTGCACTATTCAGCTTTCGTTACGTTTTCAATGGGCTCCCTTAACTACCCTGGCTTATTCTTCAATAGGTTCACGAACATAGCTACGGGCTCCTCCTACTACTTGGAAGCTTACAATTTCATGTTTTATTCACTCCAAATCTATGTTTGAATTAGACAACACGAAGATGAGTAGACGAATGACATGGTTTAATTAACAACTCATACACAAAAATGTGGTTAAAAAGCATTTCGTAAGTCAAGAAACAAAAAGAACTGCCTAAAAGAAGAAGTTAAAAAATGAGTTCTGGTAAAGTCCAAGTGAAAGTGTTTGGAATTCTATAATCCCTACTCATTCTATTAATATATATTTATAGACTTCATATATGTTGGTCACCTAACCACGCAGGCTTGACTGAGTGGCCACCGAGTTGTCCAATGAAGCACACCACCCAGGTTCAATTACTGGCTATGCCAAATTGTTCAAAAGGTGAGTGTGACTAGATGGTGCGCATAATGCGCAATTCACCCGGTACCAGGTCTCGCGCTCGGGGGGCTTGATTACCCTGGGTTTTACCTTCTATGGGGGAGCCAATGTGCTCGTTTATAGGAGGATTTCCTCGCTTACTCCAAAAAAAAAATGTTGGTCACCTTAGTCTCCTAACAAAACTTTCCATATCTAAGAAAATTGTTTCCTAAATACAATTCAAGCATATACGGTGTGTATGGCAAGTACATATATCTACGCCAATACGTCCCCGCAGTCGCAGTAGGAAAATGCTGAATGTTGAGACTGTCTCGAAAATCATCGAAGAGTAAACAAGGTAATACTTTAGTGAAAATATCAACAATTTGGTAATGTGACGGAACATGTAAAACGCGTACTTCACCGCGAGCTACTTTCTCACGAATAAAGTGAATGTCCAGCTCAATATGTTTTGTCTGTTGATGTTGAACTAGATTAGTCGATAAAAATATAGTGGATACATTATCACAAATTCAAGCGTGCATTTCTAGAGCGGACAATGCAACTCAAGAAGTAGATTACGTATCCCACAAGAGTCGAAACCGACATTAGCAACACCACGATATTCTGCTTCAGTTATGGAACGAGACAAGGTATGTTGTCATTTTGAAGATCAATAAATAAGATTATCGTCTAGATAAACACAATAACCAGATGTAGAGCGCCTAGTATCTAGGCATCAAACCCAGTCAGCATCATTATACAGCAACGAGACAACGACTATGAAATTTGTATAAATACAAACTGTAGGATAAAGTACCCTGTAATAGCGAATAATCCGACGTAAATCACGTAATGCGGCGCCCGCGGATCATGCATATGAAGACAAACCTGCTGAATCGCATAAGAAATATCAAGACGTGTGAATGTCAAGTGTTGTAATGCCTCTGCCAAACTACGATATTTAGTCGGATTAGCCACATGAGGCCCAGAAGAACCACTAAGTTTCACGTAAGTGTAAATATGTGTGCATACTGGATTACACTAAGACATACCCGCACGATCAATAATATATTTTGCATATGTCGTCTGTTGTAGAAACAAACTATTAGGATGGCGAGTAACAAAGATACCCAAAAGATAATTCAAAGGCCCAAAATAATTCATTGCAAATTCCTGAGCCAAAGTGGAAATAATCGATGTGCGGAGAGTATCATTAGGAGATGTAAGAATAATATCTGCCACATATAGTAAAAGATATGCCACATTAGACCCGTCGCGATAAATAAAGAGAGAGTTATCACATATCCTATTCGTGAAATAAATAGTAGTTACAAAATCAGCAAAGCGTTTGTACTAAGCACGAGGTGCCTGCTTCAACCCATAGAGAGACTTTAGAGGAGACAAACATGATCCGGAAAGCGAAGATCTCGAAATCCAAGTGGTTGATTCATATACACTGTTTCACTAAGAGAGCCATGAAGAAAAGCATTCTTGACGTCTAGCTAATGAATAGACAATAATGTGATATAGAAAAAGTAAGCACTGTGCGTATGATAGTGGGTTTAACCATTGGAATGAACATCAGTGACCTGCCATCTCCAACTAAACGAGCCTTATAACGCTCAAAATACCATCATATTTCATTTTATGTTTAACAACCCACATAGAATGAATCATATGCATATTAGTAGTTCGTGGAACCAAAACCCGTCTTATTATAAATTAAAGCATTAAATTCATCAGCCATAACCATTTTTCATTTCGGGTCAAGTAACGCATCCTTGGGGTTAAGGGTAATATGAGAAAGAGTAGTAGTGGAGGAATTATTAAAACGAATCTTTGGTTTGAAAATGCGAGACATACTACGCTAATACTAACGTACGAAAGATAGTACAAAAGGTAAGACCTCCCATCCACTAGTTCAGTCGTTAGCCCTCCTTGGACAAGCACGAGATAAGTCAAGTAGAACCAGTTGCGATGTTGGATGCTTCGATCGAAAAAAAAGTGGGGTCATGACGGTACTACCGAATATATGTTAAAAAGGTCACTCCTCCCTTACGACACCCTCTTCTATATCTTGCATAATCAGTAACGAAGCGCACATTATAGTAAAAAACTTATCACCATGTAACATAAACAGAATTAAAAATATTCCTTTTTAACAAAACCATGTATATATAAATATTGGCTTAGTAATAAAATCCACTAGGGAGAACCATTCAGGAGTTGCCCAATGAAGCACACCACCTGGGTTCAATTCCTGGCTATGCCAAATTGTTCAAAAAAGGAGTGTGACTAGAGGGTGAGCATAATGCGCAATTCACCCGGTACCAGGTCTCGCGCTCGGGGGGCTTGATTACCCGAGGTTTTACCTTCTATGGAGGAGCCAATGTGCTCGTTCATAGGAGGGTTTCCTCGCTTACAAAAAAAAAAAAAAAAAAAAAATCCACTCTGGGAAAATTGAAAAACCTAAAATTTTTGCACTAAAATTGTAAATTGACTGGGGGGCGGGTGCTCCTCTCTGCCCTCAAATATTTTTGCCAGTGGAGTAAACTATGATATACTTTCAATAAATTAGAGACTGTTATTCAAAATCTTTGTTATTCAACAGAAAGAAAAAAAATCTAAATATTTAGAAAGAAGTTATAATGTTGTACGTAGAAATATCTTCACATGCTGACATGCATATGGTATACGTTTTCAGAATCATGAAATTCAAAAGGTTAATTTAACCTTTATTTATATTTGGGCCTCGGTTTCACAAGAGTTTACTATGATACAATAACCCATTTAAAATCAAATGGGCCAACTAAGTTCCTCCCCCTACTTAGAGAATTTAATTTATGTAGCCCAACTACCAAGTAACTAATGGTAATGCGTCTGTTACGCAAGTGAAGTACCCCCTATAAATTTCAGACCCAAACAGTAGATATATAATCAAAATCACAATCCATAGTCAAGAAAAATGAAAATTTAACTGCTTAAAATAAAATATACGCAAATATTTTTTTGACCAGAATGTTAGTAGTCACTGATGGAGGCCAAATGCGATATCAGAGCACAACATTTGCAAGAGAAAACCTGTCAACCCGAAAACGGAACATGAGATTCTTTTTACGGCAAGGTAAAACCTCTGAGGACACTCGAACTCGAGACACGAGATTCTTTTTCGAGTACTCCATACCACTACACCAAAGGCTCGGTGGTTAATATACAAAAATATTTATAGTCATATTCAATCGGAGTGATTAATTTGATCCAATTTAAAAAATCACTAAAACGTCAAAAGAAAAAAGAAAAAAATTTGTTTACGTTTTAACATTGTAAACTGGTTACCATGTATTAGCTAACTTTTAGATTCAAAGTTTCAACATAACAATAACAATACAACATAACAATAACAATACATGATGTATGAACTAATTAACAATAAGATGACAATTATTTAAAGGAGGGTCTCACACTCTGAGAAAGGATTCATTAAAATTTGATAGAATAATACAATACCATTAAAACCCATCTTTTAATTCAAAATTTAAACATGCCCCCACTCCACTTAGACCATTTGTAGTGGAAGCTCGTGTTGTGGGTTCGAGTTGTGGACTTTTTGCATTTTATTGGGGACTAGGACGTGTTGGGTTAGTGAGTAGAGTAGTAGTGGTGTTGGATGTTGGTGTTATTTGTTAGTGGAATGCTGATGTGGTATTTTTTTTTTCTGTTATATTAATTTATTTTATATTGTTTATATGTAAAATAATAATAAGAGAATAATGATAATAATAATAATATTAATTAATTTTGCATTTTGTACTAGCTAATACTCATATATTAATATCAATTAATGTTGTTTTATTCATATATGCAGTATTAAATAAAAAAAATCAAGTTGTAAAATGTGAAATTCATAGGGGTTAAGTGTAACTTAGGGAAAATGAACGAAAATATTTAAGAAACAAACAAACTAATAGGAGACTATCTTCGTCACACCTGCAACTTCCAATTCCTCTATATAAATATTGCGAATAATTTTTTTTATTTGAATTCGATTCCGGCTAAAGTTTACCCACCAACCAGAATTCGACAAATGTGCTCAACGTGCGTTGCTTGTGCCGTTAGAATGCAGCGAACGCCGCCGCAATGCCGCTCGGAGACGCATCGCTACGCTACCAGCTCGTGTTTCTTTACCTCCACCTCGGATTCAACTGGCGTTGGATCATGCCGATACAAGTGGTCTTAATACCTTATTCTAGTTTCCACCCCCATTACATACATGCATTAATTAGGATGATTTTTTGAAATAGTAATATTTTTTAATATGTTTACAAAACTAGAAATTTGGAAATTTTTTTTACAAAACTAGTAAAACCGGAGTTTCAAACTCCGGTTTGGGCCAAACCGGTGTTCCAAAGTCCGGTTTCTATCTACTTTGTCCACATGACAGAGTGACATGGCAAACCGGACTTTGAAATACCGGTTTGCCAAGTGGAATTTTTTTCTTTTTTCCTAAGAATTTTGGGATGAGCTCGTTTATTTGTTTAGAAATTTTTTTTAATTATTTTGGCTAGATTTAGGGGACGAATATCAATTATTAATAAGCTAATTTGAAACTTCTTTTAATATAACTACCAACCAGACTACATTAAAAGAAGTTTCAAATTAGCTTATTAATAATTGATATTCGTCCCCTAAATCTAGCAAAAATAATTAAAACTTTTTTCTTAAAAAATAAATGAGCTCATCCCACCGATTTGGCCAAACCGGAGTTTGAAACTCCGGTTTTACTAGTTTTGTAAGGTTTTTTTCAAATTTTCTAGTTTTGTAAACATATTAAAAAATATTACTATTTCAAAATTTTTTTCCATTAATTAGCTAGTTGCCACCTATTGTTTCTCATAGTAACATCATTGTCAAAACCACACAAGACCAAAAAGCTTTAACAAACCCCACATCCTGCAAAAAGAAGACAATTCTATTCATAATCATAACATTATTCCCATATACCCTATTAGCATCCAATTTTAATGATCGGTGATAAATAAATTTATGTCATGACTATTAAGTATAATAAACATGTATGAAAGGATAATTATGTTATGGAAACTACTATTCTTCAATTTCTTATAACTTGTAGAGGGTTGAGGGCAACTACCCCTCAAACATACAAAATGAGATTTTGACTCCTAGAAAACAGTTTTTTGAATGTTTAACTCTGCCCCTCGTTAATGACTTATTTTCAAGTAAATTCTTTATTTTTTAACTGCAGTGAGGAGTCACTGACGAGGGTCCGAACGCGATGTCGGAACCACCCATCCGATCTTTACTTGGGACAAACATTACAGTCTCACCACCCCTCAGGATGAAACCCCACCGCGAATCCATATGTGCGTTGCGTGTGGTAAACATCCTCGGGTGAGGCTCGAACGCAAGACGTCCGCAACCTCCAAAATTTGGGAATAGGGCGGGTAACCTCAAAGGAAATATTTTGCAGCTCATGGGGATTGAACTCTTGACTCTCTTACGGGAGGTCTGGTCATCACCAATACACCAGCACATTGAGTTTATTTTCAAGTAAATTGTGAATCTTACTCTATGTAACTATCCTTGAAGTAACGTTACCTGTAATCTACAGAGGGCCGAACTTGTAACGACCCGGCTTTTTCGACTTGCTTTTGTGCTTTGCGCTTTCACGAAACTGCGTATATGTGCGTACTGAGCTAGTTTATGCTCTGGGATCTTATTTAATGATTAATTACTTTCGTTAATATCTTACAACGTGCTATTAAGTGTGTAATCACTTAAGTTGATCCCCGAAAGCTTTTACGACCGTTGGTGTCACTTGACGTTTGAAACGAGCTATGTACTGTGTACATGTGACGACCCGACTTTTTCTACTTGCTTTCGTGCCTTGTATTTTTGCGAAACTGCGTATTTGTGCGTACTGTGTTACTTTATACTCTGGAAACTTGATATACATGGTTTACTTTTATTTATATGTTAAAACGTGCCTTAGAGTACGTAGGATACTTAACTTGTTCACCGGAAGCCTTTATAACCGTTAGTGTTACTTGACGTTTCGAATAAAGCGCGGACTGCGCACACGTTTGACTTTTGTCGTAAGCGGAATATTATGACTGTGAAATATTAATTATTATTTTATAATAATAATTACTTGGGCTTTTAGATGCTTAATTTCATTTAATTATTTACTAGATCACACTAGTTAGTCTTGTTGGACTTTCTACCTTGTTGGGCTTAAGCCCACCCTACTCTAGTTAGTGGCCCAATTAATTAGCCCACTTATTAATTACTAGTGACCCATTAATATATAAGACAATTACACATTTAATTAGAGGGAACATGCTAGCAAAAATATCAAGTATTATCCATAATGTTACATGGGATCCTAGCATAAGTACCTACTTTAGACAACCATTAACCATAAAGCAACTTTTTGTCCCCCTTTGTCCCCCCTTGATCCCACGGCCACACACACCCACCACCATCCTCATTTACCTATAAATACTAGCCTAATCCCATCCATTTAACACTTGCTCTCATTTGAATTTCACACACACTTGCTCTATTATTTCCTTTCTAGTCTTTCTCACTCTAGAAAATTGTAAGTTTGCTTTTTCTTCTTCTCCTTCTCCCTTCTTTTTCGTGGTCATCATCATCATTAAAGATCAAGCCTTTTAGCTTTGATCTTGATTAGATCTTGTAGATTCAAGCATGAATCCTTCAAGAACATAGAAGATTCAAGCTTTCTAGCTTTGAATCTTCACCAACTTTGTAGATCTATATTTTTCTTACTTTAATCTTGTTATTTTGTTGTAAGGATTCAAACTTGTGTTTGTAATCTTCATGTATCTTAAAGATCCAAGCTTTATGCTTCAAGATCTTCAAGAACAACCAAGATGCAAGCTTTCTAGCTTGAATCTCCATATCTTTTTGTTAGATCTAAATTTTCTAACTTATGATCTTGTTATTTTGTTAAAAAGATTCAAACTTGTGTTTGTTATCTTCATGTAACTTAAAGATCCAAGCTTTATGCTTCAAGATCTTCAAGAACAATAAAGGTTCAAGCTTTCTAGCTTTGCAACCTTGTAACTTATGTGAATAGGATCCAAGCTCTCTAGCTTAGGGTTCCATCACCTCATTTGACTTAGATTGTGTTCATACTTGTTTGATTGATGTAAAGTTTGTAGCTTTAGTTGTAAATGTGACTTGTAATTGTGTTAAGACTAAGGATATGATGTAACCTTGGTTCATCATCCATCTAAGACTCTAGATTGAGTTGTATCCTTGCTTGGTCTTAACATATTGTGTATTGATGGTAGAATCTTGGTCAAAAGTGATGCTAAACCATCAACGAGTTGTACACTTGAAGCTACAAGCATCAAGGATGAGAACCGTGATGAGCATCAAGCACCAAGAACCCCATCGGAGCACTTGTCCACTGATTTTCGTATCTGATCAGGCCACCTGTGAAATGTCCAGTTCTTATTGATTAAAAACGTTCCATATTTCGTTGCGAGGTTTTGACCTCTATATGAGACGTTTTTCAAAGACTGCATTCATTTTTAAAACAAACCATAATCTTTATTTCATAAATAAAGGTTTAAAAAGCTTTACGTAGATTATCAAATAATGATAATCTAAAATATCCTGTTTACACACGACCATCACATAATGGTTTACAATACAAATATGTTACATCGAAATCAGTTTCTTGAATGCAGTTTTTACACAATATCATACAAACATGGACTCCAAATCTTGTCCTTATTTTAGTATGCAACAGCGGAAGCTCTTAATATTCACCTGAGAATAAACATGCTTTAAACGTCAACAAAAATGTTGGTGAGTTATAGGTTTAACCTATATATATCAAATCGTAACAATAGATCACAAGATTTCATATTTCAATACACATCCCATACATAGAGATAAAAATCATTCATATGGTGAACACCTGGTAACCGACATTAACAAGATGCATATATAAGAATATCCCCATCATTCCGGGATCCTCCTTCGGACATGATATAACTTTCGAAGTACTAAAGCATCCGGTACTTTGGATGGGGTTTGTTAGGCCCAATAGATCTATCTTTAGGATTCGCGTCAATTAGGGTGTCTGTTCCCTAATTCTTAGATTACCAGACTTAATAAAAAGGGGCATATTCGATTTCGATAATTCAACCATAGAATGTAGTTTCACGTACTTGTGTCTATTTTGTAAATCATTTATAAAACCTGCATGTATTCTCATCCCAAAAATATTAGATTTTAAAAGTGAGACTATAACTCACTTTCACAGATTTTTACTTCGTCGAGAAGTAAGACTTGGCCACTGTTGATTCACGAACCTATAACAATATATACATATACATATATATTAAAGTATGTTCAAAATATATTTACAACACTTTTAATATATTTTGATGTTTTAAGTTTATTAAGTCAGCTGTCCTCGTTAGTAACCTACAACTAGTTGTCCACAGTTAGATGTACAGAAATAAATCGATAAATATGATCTTGAATCAATCCACGACCCAGTGTATACGTATCTCAGTATTGATCACAACTCAAACTATATATATTTTGGAATCAACCTCAACCCTGTATAGCTAACTCCAACATTCACATATAGAGTGTCTATGGTTGTTCCGAAATATATATAGATGTGTCGACATGATAGGTCGAAACATTGTATACGTGTCTATGGTATCTCAAGATTACATAATATACAATACAAGTTGATTAAGTTATGGTTGGAATAGATTTGTTACCAATTTTCACGTAGCTAAAATGAGAAAAATTATCCAATCTTGTTTTACCCATAACTTCTTCATTTTAAATCCGTTTTAAGTGAATCAAATTGATATGGTTTCATATTGAACTCTATTTTATGAATCTAAACAGAAAAAGTATAGGTTTATAGTCAGAAAAATAAGTTACAAGTCATTTTTGTAAAGGTATTCATTTCAGTCGAAAGAACGACGTCTAGATGACCATTTTAGAAAACATACTTCCACTTTGAGTTTAACCATAATTTTTGGATATAGTCTCATGTTCATAATAAAAATAATTTTCTCAGAATAACAACTTTTAAATCAAAGTTTATCATATTTTTTAATTAACTAACCCAAAACAGCCCGCGGTGTTACTACGACGGCGTAAATCCGGTTTTACGGTGTTTTTCGTGTTTCCAGGTTTTAAATCATTAAGTTAGTATATCATATAGATATAGAACATGTGTTTAGTTAATTTTAAAAGTCAAGTTATGTAACATCCCGCCTTTTTCCGTTTACTTTTCCGTTATACTAATTTAAACCCCGTTATATGTTTATAACATCTCTCGTTAATACGCGTTTTAAAATACCTCGTTTGGGTAATTCACGCACCCGCAACCGAACTAGAGGGACCATTGTTGCCAAGAGAGCAAAGAGGTGACTAGGTCAACTAGTCAACCCTTCACTCTCATCCATTCATTTATTTCTTTTTCTTTTCCCTTTTTCTCTAACACTTTCACCAAATCTCTCAAACACCACTTCAAGGATTCATCATCCAAATCAAATCTAGCAAGCATCCATCTAAACAAATTGCATATTCGGAATCCTCTCATCTTCCTCTTCGATTCCATACCGATTTCATCAAGTTTGGGTAACTTTCTAAAATCACTAGATTTTGTGTTCTTGATGTTTTTAACTTATAAAAGTGTTAATTAGTGTCTATGGCTCAAGTCTAACATGAATATATGATTTATATGCTCGATCTCGTTGTTTTAGTGTAACTAGCATGAGCTTGAATTTTGGTGTGTTGTTCTTGAATTTAGGATGATCATATGTTGTTAGATGTTAAATGTTGATGTTTTAATTGTGTTACTAGCATCACTAGCTTCAATTTGATGTGTAGGTTGCCTTAGAAAACTTCATGAACTTGATTATTGATTTTGGTGAATTTGGGTTAGGGTTTGATGAACTTGAAATGGACTTTTGATGCATTGAATGCCATGGATTATTATTGGTAAGTGTTTAGTTGGATTGTATGCTTGATTACCTTCGAAACGGCATATCATTCATGTAAATTGGTTGCCCGAATCATTGAATTGCATTTATGAACTTGTATGCGGTTAATGTTAAGCATTAGATGCGGTTTTGGTTGTTGTAATAGATAGATTGATTGATGAAATGTGTTTAGTTGTTTTCCTCGTCAAATTACCTTCCCAACGGTATAAGATACTTGTCTTGATTGTTTGCGGATCATAAATGGTGATTGTTTGAAGTTAGGTTCATGCATAAAACTTAAAAACTGCCAGAATTCTCTGCACAGGTAATGGCGCGGCGCGCCATATACCCGCGCGGCGCGCCAAAGTGGTCTGTCCAATTTTGTCGATTTTTGAATAATGTTTGCTATGCTACGCACCCCCGATCAACATGAAACTTGGCCAACATGCTCATATATGATTTCTAAGCTCAGGAAAATAGTTCGGGACCCGACCCGACCCCGTTGAGTTTTTCGTTGACTTTGACCGACCAAAGTTTGACTTTTTGTCAAACTTAACCAAATGATTATGCAACCTTCCTAACTTGTTTATATACTTGTATCTTGCATGAAACTTGACAATTTGATTTCACATGCTACATAATCGAGTCGTAACGAGCCATAGGACTAATTGAACATCTTTGACCTATCGTGTTTACCGTTATTGATACGACCTATTTGTTTAGGTCAAGACTAGCACTATCCTTCGCACACGTTATTTTGTGAAGTACTTTTCGTACGTGCACTCAAGGTGAGATCATAGTCCCACTTTTACTCTTTTTGAACTTACAATTGGGATGAGAAAACATAAACATTTCTTTTACTAAGTGAACACAAGTACAGGAAAACAAACATTCTACATACGAGTTTAGAACAAAATCCTCAATTCGATTATCATTAGTTACACTTGCCGGGTGTAAGCGAGAACTTATGTTGTATGGATCCATATGGGTTTGACAAACCCTCATTCAAATGGTTCGCTACCGTTTACGAATGAAATATATTTTCGTGAAACAGTGTATGTTCTAACACTATTGTGATGGGGTTCTATGGAAGGAAAGTTAAGCATTGATAATTGGGTGCTCGTGAAACAAACTTTTGGAATGTATTACTATTATTTCATTGATGCAAATCTTGTGGTTCACTTGTACTTACTTACTTAAACCTATGATTTCACCAACGTTTTCGTTGACAGATTTCTATGTTTTTCTCAGGTCTTTGGACGATATATGATACATGCTTCCGCTCATTATTTTGATACTTGCATTGGATGTCAAGTATATATGCATACATGAAGCGTTTTTTGGCTACTTTTAAATTGTGTCGCATAAGTTTCATTTGTACTTAAAACTTTGTATCGTAACTTGTGGTGGAACTATTCTTGTAAACTTTGAACAATCTTTACATTTGAAATGAATGCGACATATCTTTAGGTCAAACGTTGTTTTAAAGACTTATGACCACGTAACGGGACCTAAGTAGACGGCGCCGTCAAACATGATTTGGTCGGGTCGCTACAGATGGTATCAGAGCGTTGGTTGTAGGGATTTAGAGTTCATTGGTGTCAACCTCGAGTCATAGGGTACATTGATGAGTCTAGACTACAACCGGCATATAGACTTGACATAGGAATTACTTGACTACTTGTGCATTATACTCGAACTCTCTTACTCATATCTACTCTTATTCTATCTTACTCTTGAGTTGTATAATTTAATTGACACGCCACCGTGACTATATGTAGTAATGTCGAATGCACATATGAATTAGGGTAATATAATTTCCGGGATTATATTACGGTGACTCATATGAACATACCGACATTGTGGCATAAAGAATTTAAGGCGAGTCAAGGAAAATTTTCTCTCTATCTTTATTCCATATCACGGTTAGTATTATTTAGAATACTAACCAATGGTATCCTTTTGTTTTGAAGGAACAATGGCTCCTCGTCGTGTACGCCGCAATGAAACTCCCGAACAAGCTCTCGAACGGATGATAGCCACCGCCGTAGATGCGGCCATGGCCGGTCACTCATCCAACAACAATAATAATAACAACCACAACAACAACAACAATAACAACAACAATGGAGCCGGAAACTCAAACGAGGGATGCTCCTATAAAGCTTTCATGGGGTGCAAACCTCACACTTTTGATGGAACCGGGGGACCGGTCGTGCTCACCCGATGGTTTGAGCAAACGGAAGCCGTCTTTAGCATAAGCGGTTGTCGGGACCAAGACAAGGTCAAATACTCCACTCACACCTTTGCCGGTGTCGCTCTTACATGGTGGAATACTTATGTAAAATCGGTGGGTACCGATGAAGCTCACGCCCTCTCTTGGGCCGACTTGAGGGAAAAGATGATTGTCGAATATTTCCCTCGTGAAGAAACCCGAAGGCTCGAACAAGAGCTAAGAACTTTAAAGGCGATCAGAAATGATCTCAAGGCTTACAATCAATGATTTTCCGAACTAGCCTTGATGTGCCCAAATCTTGTGAACCCCGAAGCTTTAAGGGTTGAACTTTACATGGATGGTCTTCCAAAGAGTATCAAACACGGAGTAATGTCATCCAAACCCACTAATCATCAAGAAGCTTTGAACATGGCCCGCAAATTGATAGAAACGGTTGACGAAATCGTAGTTCCGGCACCTAAGGCCGAGGATAAATCGGGCGGCAACAAAAGAAAGTGGGAACCCTCCCAATCAAGCAACAACAACTTTACTAAGAAGCCTTACACCTCCGACGGCAAGAAGGGTTATGCCGGAAATCTACCTCTTTGCAACAAATGCAACAAACATCACTTTGGCGAATGTAGTAAGCTAATTTGCCATCGGTGCCAAGGAATTGGTCATAAGGCCAACGATTGTAAAAGTGCCACTCCCGTCGCTCGAAAGTGGCCCAATGCACCAAAAACGGGCACTTGTTATGAATGTGGCCAAACGGGCCATTATAGAAATGCATGCTCGAAAAGGAAAGATAACACCAATACGCGCGGCCGAGCTTTCAACATCAACACCGAGGAAGCCCGGGATGACACTTAACTAGTCACGGGTACGTTTCTTCTCAACAATTCTTATGTCTCTTGCTTATTCGATTCGGGTGCCGATAAATGCTTTGTATCCAAGACTTTGACTCATTCTTTTAGCACTCCACCTCTTCCATTAGATACCACTTATACCATTGAAGTGGCTAATGGGAAACTATTAAGTACCGACACATATTACCGAGGGTGTACGTTAAACATTTTGGGTAAGGAATTTGAAATTGACTTGATACCTATGGAACTAGGAAGATTTGATGTAATAATCGGTATGAATTGGTTAGTCAAAACGAAATCTCACATTCTTTGTGATCTTAACGCAATCCGAATTCCTATCGAGAATGGTGAACCTTTAATTGTTTATGGCGATAAGAGTTGCACCAGACTCAACCTCGTTTCGTGCCTTAAAGTTAGAAAACTACTCTGTAAGGGTTGTTTTGTGATCCTTGCCCACGTTAAGAAAGTCGAGTCCGATGAGAAGCATATCGATGGTGTGCAAATTGTTAGTGACTTTTCCGATGTATTTCCCGACGAATTACCGGGTCTTCCACCTCATCGACCGGTTGAGTTCCAAATCGATCTTATTCCGGGAGCCGGACCCGTAGCACGTGCACCGTATAGACTTGCTCCATCCGAAATGCAAGAATTGCAAAGTCAAATCCAAGAACTACTTGACCGTGGTTTTATCCAACCTAGCCATTCACCTTGGGGCGCTCCGATTTTGTTTGTTAAAAAGAAAGACGGGTCCCTACGAATGTGCATTGACTATCGTGAACTAAACAAATTGATGGTTAAGAACCGATATCCTCTTCCTCGCATCGATGACCTCTTTGATCAATTACAAGGGTCTTGTGTATATTCAAAAATCGATCTCCGCTCGGGTTATCATCAATTGAGGGTTAAGGGGGAAGATGTCTCCAAAACCGCTTTCCGAACTCGTTATGGTAGTTATGAATTCCTTGTAATGCCATTTGGTCTCGCTAACGCACCGGCGGTGTTCATGGATCTTATGAACCGCGTGTGCAAACCGTATCTCGATAAATTCGTTATTGTGTTCATCGATGATATATTGATCTATTCTAAAAATGAAGAAGAGCACGAACAACATCTTCGACTTGTGCTTGAACTCTTGAGACAAGAACGACTTTATGCCAAATTCTCCAAGTGTGAATTTTGGTTGAAGGAAGTTCAATTTCTTGGTCATGTTGTAAGTGATCAAGGTATTAAAGTCGATCCCACGAAGATCGAAGCCATTAGTAAATGGGAGACTCCTACTACTCCTACTCACATTCGTCAATTCTTGGGTCTCGCCGGGTACTATCGTAGATTCATTGAAAACTTCTCTTTGGTTGCACGTCCTCTAACCGCATTAACTCACAAGGGAAAGAAATTCATTTGGGCGACCGAGCAAGAATCCGCGTTTCAAATCTTGAAAACGAAGCTAACCACCGCTCCTATCTTGTCACTTCCCGAAGGCAATGATGACTTTGTTGTATATTGCGATGTCTCGAAACATGGTTTTGGGTGTGTATTGATGCAACGAACGAAAGTCATTGCTTATGCTTCTCGACAACTTAAAATTCATGAACGAAACTACATGACGCATGATCTCGAACTCGGAGCCGTTGTCTTTGCACTTAAAATGTGGAGACACTATCTTTATGGAACCAAGAGTACTATCTTTACCGACCACAAAAGTCTCCAACACATTTTCGATCAAAAGCAATTAAACATGAGACAACGAAGGTGGATTGAAACCTTAAACGATTACGATTGCGAGCTTCGTTACCATCCCGGGAAGGCAAATGTAGTAGCCGATGCCTTAAGTCGAAAAGAAAGAGCGGTGCCTCTTCGTGTCCGAGCCTTAAACATCACCATCTACACAAACCTTAATAGCCAAATTCGGGTAGCCCAAGATGAGGCTCTCAAGGATGAAAACATCTCTCTCGAACACTTGAACGTCCTCACCTCTCGTTTCGAAGTTAAAGAAACCGGACTCCGATATTTCGCCGGAAGAATTTGGGTGCCTAGTTATGGGGACCTACGAAGCCTTATTTTAGACGAAGCCCATAAGTCACGATACTCGATTCACCCCGGTGCCAATAAGATGTACCACAACCTTAAACAGCTATATTGGTGGTCGAACATCAAAAGGGACGTAGCTACTTATGTTTCCAAGTGTTTGACATGTTCCAAAGTCAAAGCCGAACACCAAAGACCGTCCGGACTACTTCAACAACCCGAGATCCCGCAATGGAAGTGGGAAAGAATAACGATGGATTTTATCACCAAACTACCAAAAACGACGGGCGGTTATGATACCATTTGGGTTATTGTTGACCGTCTCATCAAATCCGCACACTTCCTGGCCATGAAAGAAACGGACAAAATGGAGAAACTTGCGCAACTTTACATTAGGGAGATCGTAGCCCGACACGGTGTACCTTTATCGATTATCTCCGACCGAGATGGCCATTTCGTTTCTATATTTTGGCGTACATTGCAAGAAGCGTTGGGAACGCATTTAGACATGAGCACCGCATATCATCCTCAAACCGATGGACAAAGCGAACGTACAATTCAAACCTTAGAGGACATGTTACGAGCTTGCGTGGTTGATTTCGGAAAAGCTTGGGACAAGCACTTACCTCTCGCCTAGTTCTCTTACAACAATAGTTATCACGCGAGTATTAAAGCCGCACCTTTTGAAGCGCTATATGGCTGAAAATGTCGTTCACCTCTTTGTTGGGCCGAGGTAGGCGACGTGCAAATCACCGGACCCGAACTCATTCACGAAACCACCGAGAAAATCGTTCAAATCCGAGATAGGCTTAGGACGGCCCGAAGTCGTCAAAAGAGCTATACCGACAAACGACGCAACGATCTTGAATTTCAAGTCGGTGACCGAGTAATGTTAAAAGTCGCACCTTGGAAGGGTGTAATCCGTTTTGGGAAACGCGGGAAGCTAAATCCGCGGTATATTGGTCCTTTCGAAATCTTGGAGCGTATTGGAACCGTTGCTTATCGTTTAGATCTTCCGCCTCAATTGAACTCCGTTCATCCTACCTTCCATGTATCTAACTTGAAAAAGTGCCTTGCCGAACCCGATATCGTCATCCCTCTCGAGGAACTTACTATTGATGACAAACTTCATTTTGTGGAGGAACCGGTTGAAATTGTGGACACCTCCGTCAAGACATTGAAACAAAGCCGAATCCCGATTGTTAAAGTCCTTTGGAACGCCAAAAGGGGACCCGAGTTTACTTGGGAAAGGCAAGATCAAATGCAAAAGAAATGCCCTCACTTATTCCCGATTCCGGAAACGTAAAATTTCGAGGCAGAAACAACAAGTACTACGCCTACTTAAATTTCGGGACGAAATTTCTTTTAAGGAGTAGGTAATGTAACATCCCGCCTTTTTCCGTTTACTTTTCCGTTATACTAATTTAAACCCCGTTATATGTTTATAACATCTCTCGTTAATACGCGTTTTAAAATACCTCGTTTGGGTAATTCACGCACCCGCAACCGAACTAGAGGGACCATTGTTGCCAAGAGAGCAAAGAGGTGACTAGGTCAACTAGTCAACCCTTCACTCTCATCCATTCATTTATTTCTTTTTCTTTTCCCTTTTTCTCTAACACTTTCACCAAATCTCTCAAACACCACTTCAAGGATTCATCATCCAAATCAAATCGAGCAAGCATCCATCTAAACAAATTGCATATTCGGAATCCTCTCATCTTCCTCTTCGATTCCATACCGATTTCATCAAGTTTGGGTAACTTTCTAAAATCACTAGATTTTGTGTTCTTGATGTTTTTAACTTATAAAAGTGTTAATTAGTGTCTATGGCTCAAGTCTAACATGAATATATGATTTATATGCTCGATCTCGTTGTTTTAGTGTAACTAGCATGAACTTGAATTTTGGTGTGTTGTTCTTGAATTTAGGATGATCATATGTTGTTAGATGTTAAATGTTGATGTTTTAATTGTGTTACTAGCATCACTAGCTTCAATTTGATGTGTAGGTTGCCTTAGAAAACTTCATGAACTTGATTATTGATTTTGGTGAATTTGGGTTAGGGTTTGATGAACTTGAAATGGACTTTTGATGCATTGAATGCCATGGATTATTATTGGTAAGTGTTTAGTTGGATTATATGCTTGATTACCTTCGAAACGGCATATCATTCATGTAAATTGGTTGCCCGAATCATTGAATTGCATTTATGAACTTGTATGCGGTTAATGTTAAGAATTAGATGCGGTTTTGGTTGTTGTAATAGATAGATTGATTGATGAAATGTGTTTAGTTGTTTTCCTCGTCAAATTACCTTCCCAACGGTATAAGATACTTGTCTTGATTGTTTGCGGATCATAAATGGTGATTGTTTGAAGTTAGGTTCGTGCATAAAACTTAAAAACTGCCAGAATTCTCTGCACAGGTAATGGCGCGGCGCGCCATATACCCGCGCGGCGCGCCAAATTGGTCTGTCCAATTTTGTCGATTTTTGAATAATGTTTGCTATGCTACACACCCCCGATCAACATGAAACTTGGCCAACATGCTCATATATGATTTCTAAGCTCAGGAAAATAGTTCGGGACCCGACCCGACCCCGTTGACTTTTTCATTGACTTTGACCGACCAAAGTTTGACTTTTTGTCAAACTTAACCAAATGATTATGCAACCTTCCTAACTTGTTTATATACTTGTATCTTGCATGAAACTTGACAATTTGATTTCACATGCTACATAATCGAGTCGTAACGAGCCATAGGACTAATTGAACATCTTTGACCTAGCGTGTTTACCGTTATTGATACGACCTATTTGTTTAGGTCAAGACTAGCACTATCCTTCGCACACGTTATTTTGTGAAGTACTTTTCGTACGTGCACTCAAGGTGAGATCATAGTCCCACTTTTACTCTTTTTGAACTTACAATTGGGATGAGAAAACATAAACATTTCTTTTACTAAGTGAACACAAGTACAGGAAAACAAACATTCTACATACGAGTTTAGAACAAAATCCTCAATTCGATTATCATTAGTTACACTTGCCGGGTGTAAGCGAGAACTTATGTTGTATGGATCCATATGGTTTTGACAAACCCTCATTCAAACGGTTCGCTACCGTTTACGAATGAAATATATTTTCGTGAAACAGTGTATGTTCTAACACTATTGTGATGGGGTTCTATGGAAGGAAAGTTAAGCATTGATAATTGGGTGCTCGTGAAACAAACTTTTGGAATGTATTACTATTATTTCATTGATGCAAATCTTGTGGTTCACTTGTACTTACTTACTTAAACCTATGATTTCACCAACGTTTTCGTTGACAGATTTCTATGTTTTTCTCAGGTCTTTGGACGATATATGATACATGCTTCCGCTCATTATTTTGATACTTGCATTGGATGTCAAGTATATATGCATACATGGAGCGTCTTTTGGCTACTTTTAAATTGTGTCGCATAAGTTTCATTTGTACTTAAAACTTTGTATCGTAACTTGTGGTGGAACTATTCTTGTAAACTTTGAACAATCTTTACATTTGAAATGAATGCGACATATCTTTAGGTCAAACGTTGTTTTAAAGACTTATGACCACGTAACGGGACCTAAGTAGACGGCGCCGTCAAACATGATTTGGTCGGGTCGCTACAAGTTAGAAGGATTAACTTTTGTTTGCGAACAAGTTTAGAGTTAACTAAACTATGTTCTAGTGATTACGAGTTTAAACCTTCGAATAAGATAGTTTTATATATATGAATCGAATGATGTTATGAACATCATTACTACCTCAAGTTTAGTAGGTAAACCTACTAGAAGTGACAAAAAATGATCTAGCTTCAAAGGATCTTGGATGGCTTGAAAGTTCTTGAAGTAGGATCATGACACAAAAACAAGTTCAAGTAAGATTTTTACTCGAATTAAGATAGTTTATAGTTATAGAAATTGAATAAAAGTTTGAATATGAATATTACCTTGAATAAGAAAGATAACCTACTGTATATAACAAAGGTTTCTTGATCTTAGATGATTACTTGGAATGGATTAGAAAGCTTGGAAGTAAATTAGTAAACTTGAAGGGATTTTTGAAGTGTTCTTCCTATGATGATTATAGCTTGATTCTTGAAGTGATTTTTGATGAAGATGATGATTAACTACTGGAAAAATACGTTCATAATAGTGTGTGTGTGTTGAGAGAGAATTAGAAAGAGAATTGGAAGTGAAATGGAGTGAATGATGAGTGGTAATTGGTGAGTGGTGAGTGGGGTTAAAAGGAGTTCTAGTTAGTTGACTAGCTCATGGTAGAAGTTAAAATTGATTAGTCATACATGACATAATCAAGAGTGGAATCCCATGCTAGTTCCTATTGGTATATACCCATAGTAAGTACGTTTTGAAGCTGTGTATAATACGGGTAAGAATACGACTAGAATTCTTGATGAAAGAAAAGAATGGGAAAGTAACTGTAACCATTTTCGTTAAGTATGAGTGTTTTGATATATGTCTTGAAGTCTTCCAAAAGTATTTTAATACATCTAAATACACTACATGTATATACATTTTAACTGAGTCGTTAAGTCATCGTTAGTCGTTACATGTAAGTGTGGTTTTGAAACCTTTAAGTTAACGATCTCAATTAATGTTGTTAACCCATTGTTTATTATATCTAATGAGATGTTAAATTATTATATTATCATGATATTATGATATATTAATATATCTTAATATGATATATATACATTTAAATGTCGTTACAACGATAATCGTTACATACATGTCTCGTTTCGAAATCCTTAAGTTAGTAGTCTTGTTTATATGTATATAACTCATTGTTAATATACTTATGGAGATACTTACTTATCATAATCTCATGTTAACCATATGTATATCCATATATATATCGTCATGTCGTTTTTACAAGTTTTAACGTTCGTGAATCGCCGGTCAACTTGGGTGGTCAATTGTCTATATGAAACATATTTCAATTAATCAAGTCTTAACAAGTTTGATTGCTTAACATGTTGGAAACATTTAATCATGTAAATATCAATCTCAATTAATATATATAAACATGGAAAAGTTCGGGTCACTACAGTACCTACCCGTTAAATAAATTTCGTCCCAAAATTTTAAGCTGTTGAAGGTGTTGACGAATCTTCTGGAAATAGATGCGGGTATTTCTTCTTCATCTGATCTTCATGCTCCCAGGTGAACTCGGGTCCTCTACGAGCATTCCATCGAACCTTAACAATTGGTATCTTGTTTTGCTTAAGACTTTTAACCTCACGATCCATTATTTCGACGGGTTCTTCGATGAATTGGAGTTTTTCGTTGATTTGGATTTCATCTAACGGAATAGTGAGATCTTCTTTAGCAAAATATTTCTTCAAATTCGAGACGTGGAAAGTGTTATGTACAGCCACGAGTTGTTGAGGTAACTCAAGTCGGTAAGCTACTGGTCCGACACGATCAATAATCTTGAATGGTCCAATATACCTTGGATTTAATTTCCCTCGTTTACCAAATCGAACAACGCCTTTCCAAGGTGCAACTTTAAGCATGACCATCTCTCCAATTTCAAATTCTATATCTTTTCTTTTAATGTCAGCGTAGCTCTTTTGTCGACTTTGGGCGGTTTTCAACCGTTGTTGAATTTGGATGATCTTCTCGGTAGTTTCTTGTATAATCTCCGGACCCGTAATCTGTCTATCCCCCACTTCACTCCAGCAAATCGGAGACCTGCAATTTCTACCATAAAGTGCTTCAAACGGCCCCATCTCAATGCTTGAATGGTAGCTGTTGTTGTAGGAAAATTCTGCTAACGGTAGATGTCGATCCCAACTGTTTCCGAAATCAATAACACATGCTCGTAGCATGTCTTCAAGCGTTTGTATCGTCCTTTCACTCTGCCCATCAGTTTGTGGATGATAGGCAGTACTCATGTCTAGACGAGTTCCTAATGCTTGCTGTAATGTCTGCCAGAATCTTGAAATAAATCTGCCATCCCTATCAGAGATAATAGAGATTGGTATTCCATGTCTGGAGATGACTTCCTTCAAATACAGTCGTGCTAACTTCTCCATCTTGTCATATTCTCTTATTGGCAGGAAGTGTGCTGATTTGGTGAGACGATCAACTATTACCCAAATAGTATCAAAACCACTTGCAGTCCTTGGCAATTTAGTGATGAAATCCATGGTAATGTTTTCCCATTTCCATTCTGGGATTTCGGGTTGTTGAAGTAGACCTGATGGTTTCTGATGCTCAGCTTTGACCTTAGAACACGTCAAACATTCTCCTACGTATTTAGCAACATCGGCTTTCATACCCGGCCACCAAAAATGTTTCTTGAGATCCTTGTACATATTCCCCGTTCCAGGATGTATTGAGTATCTGGTTTTATGAGCTTCTCTAAGTACCATTTCTCTCATATCTCCAAATTTTGGTACCCAAATCCTTTCAGCCCTATACCGGGTTCCGTCTTCTCGAATATTAAGATGCTGCTCCGATCCTTTGGGTATTTCATCCTTTAAATTTCCTTCTTTTAAAACTCCTTGTTGCACCTCCTTTATTTGAGTAGTAAGGTTATTATGAATCATTATATTCATAGATTTTACTCGAATGGGTTCTCTGTCCTTCCTGCTCAAGGCATCGGCTACCACATTTGCCTTCCCCGGGTGGTAACGAATCTCAAAGTCGTAATCATTCAACAATTCAATCCACCTACGCTGCCTCATATTCAGTTGTTTCTGATTAAATATGTGTTGAAGACTTTTGTGGTCGGTATATATAATACTTTTGACCCCATATAAGTAGTGCCTCCAAGTCTTTAATGCAAAAACAACCGCGCCTAATTCCAAATCATGCGTCGTATAATTTTGCTCGTGAATCTTCAATTGTCTAGACGCATAAGCAATCACCTTCATTCGTTGCATTAATACACAACCGAGACCTTGCTTTGATGCGTCACAATAAATTACAAAATCATCATTCCCTTCAGGCAATGACAATATAGGTGCCGTAGTTAGCTTTTTTCTTCAATAACTGAAACGCTTTCTCTTGTTCATCCTTCCATTCAAATTTCTTCCCTTTATGCGTTAATGCAGTCAAGGGTTTTGCTATTCTGGAAAAGTCTTGGATGAACCTTCTGTAGTAACCAGCTAGTCCTAAAAACTGGCGTATGTGTTTCGGAGTTTTCGGGGTTTCCCACTTTTCAATAGTTTCTATCTTTGCCGGATCCACCTTAATACCTTTTTTGTTCACTATGTGACCGAGGAATTGAACTTCTTCCAACCAAAATGCACACTTTGAAAATTTAGCGTACAATTCTTCCTTCCTCAATACTTCTAACACCTTTCTCAAATGTTCACCGTGTTCTTGGTCATTCTTTGAGTAAATAAGTATGTCTTCAATGAAAACAATGACAAACTTGTCAAGGTATGGTCCACACACTCGGTTCATAAGGTCCATGAACACAGCTGGTGCATTAGTTAAACCAAATGGCATGACCATAAACTCGTAATGACCGTAACGTGTTCTGAAAGCAGTCTTTGGAATATCATCTTCTTTCACACGCATTTGATGATACCCAGAACGTAAGTCAATCTTTGAATAAATAGACGAGCCTTGTAGTTGATCAAATAAGTCATCGATTCTCGGTAGTGGGTAGCGGTTCTTGATGGTAAGTTTGTTCAACTCTCGGTAGTCGATACACAACCTGAATGTACCATCTTTCTTCTTTACAAACAAAACAGGAGCTCCCCACGGTGATGTGCTTGGTCGAATGAAACCATGCTCTAAAAGTTCTTGTAATTGGCTTTGCAGTTCTTTCATCTCGCTGGGTGCGAGTCTGTAAGGAGCACGAGCTATTGGTGCAGCTCCTGGTACAAGATCTATTTGAAATTCAACGGATCGATGTGGGGGTAATCCCGGTAATTCTTTCGGAAATACATCGGGAAATTCTTTTGCGACGGGAACATCATTGATGCTCTTTTCTTCAGTTTGTACTTTCTCGACGTGTGCTAGAACAACATAGCAACCTTTTCTTATTAGTTTTTGTGCCTTCAAATTACTAATAAGATGTAGCTTTGTGTTGCCCTTTTCTCCGTACACCATTAAGGGTTTTCCTTTTTCTCGTATAATGAGAATTGCATTTTTGTAACAAACGATCTCTGCTTTCACTTCTTTCAACCAGTTCATACCGATTATCACATCAAAACTCCCTAACTCTACTGGTATCAAGTCAATCTTAAATGTTTCGCTAACCAGTTTAATTTCTCGATTCCGACATATATTATCTGCTGAAATTAATTTACCATTTGCTAATTCGAGTAAAAATTTACTATCCAAAGGCGTCAATGGACAACTTAATTTAGCACAAAAATCTCTACTCATATAGCTTCTATCCGCACGCGAATCAAATAAAACGTAAGCAGATTTATTGTCAATAAGAAACGTACCCGTAACAAGCTCCGGGTCTTCCTGTGCCTCTGCCGCATTAATATTGAAAACTCTTCTGCGGCCTTGTCCATTCGTGTTCTCCTGGTTCGGGCAATTTCTAATAATGTGGCCCGGTTTTCCACATTTATAACAAATTACATTGGCATAACTTGCTCCGACACTACTTGCTCTGCCATTACTCGTTCCGACACCATTTGTTCCTTTCGTTCTATTAACCCCTGGTCCGTAGACCTCACACTTCGCCGCGCTATGACCATTTCTTTTACACTTGTTGCAAAATTTGGTGCAGAACCCCGAGTGATACTTTTCACACCTTTGGCATAGCTGCTTCTGATTGTTGTTGTTGTTGCGGTTATTATTGTTGTTGGGATGATTGTTGTAGTTGCTATTGTTGTTGTTGTTGTTGTTGTTGTTGTTGTTGTTGTTGTTGTTGTTGTTGTTGTTGTTGTTGTTGTTGTTGTTGTTGTTGTTGGGCCGTTTGTTGTAGTTGCGATTGATGTTGCGATTGTTGGGATAATTGTTGCGATTATTGTTGTAATTGCTGTTGTTGTTGTATTGGTGATTCTTATCACCGTTTTCCTCCCACTTTCTTTTGACTTGCTTCACATTGGCCTCTTCAGCAGTCTGTTCTTTAATTCTTTCTTCAATCTGGTTCACTAGTTTGTGAGCCATTCTACATGCCTGTTGTATGGAGGCGGGCTCGTGTGAACTTATATCTTCTTGGATTCTTTCCGGTAATCCTTTCACAAACGCGTCGATCTTCTCTTCCTCATCTTCGAATGCTC
Source organism: Rutidosis leptorrhynchoides (assembly GCF_046630445.1). NCBI lineage: Eukaryota > Viridiplantae > Streptophyta > Magnoliopsida > Asterales > Asteraceae > Rutidosis > Rutidosis leptorrhynchoides. The sequence goes on along the minus strand of NC_092339.1, from coordinate 2,937,603 downwards.
CCGGACACAATAGGCACAATTCTGTAAATCGTCTCTCGTACGTGGTAATATCAAATCCTTGGGTTCGTAACCCTCTAAGTTCTGTCTTGAGCTTATTGACCTCGGTTCTGGGACGGTACTTCTCGTTCATCAAGTGCTTGAATGCTGACCACGGTAGTGCGTACGCATCGTCTTGTCCCACTTGCTCTAGATAAGTATTCCACCATGTTAACGCAGAACCTGTGAAGGTATGCGTAGCGTACTTTACTTTGTCCTCTTCAGTACACTTACTTATGGCAAACACCGATTCGACCTTCTCGGTCCACAGTTTCAATCCGATCGGTCCTTCAGTTCCATCAAATTCCAAAGGTTTGCAGGCAGTGAATTCTTTGTAGGTGCATCCTACACGATTTCCTGTACTGCTAGATCCAAGGTTATTGTTGGTATGTAGCGCAGCCTATACTGCGGCTATGTTTGAAGCTAGAAAAGTACGGAATTCCTCTTCATTCATATTCACGGTGTGTCGAGTAGTCGGTGCCATTTCCTTCAAAATAGTCAAATGGAACAAGTTAATCATACAGAATATTAAGAGTAGTTAATAGTATTTCGTAGCATAATATGAACTCATTTATAAAAGCTTTTTCTTCATATTAGCGTTTTATAAGTTTAAATTCGGGTAGTACCTACCCGTTAAGTTAATACTTAGTAGCTAATATACAATTCAACTACTACAATTCTATATGAAAAACTGATTATAATAATATTTCGCGTTCAAACTTTTATACAATATTTTACAAACTTACAATACCGCTTATTTTACATAAAGCATGAAATATAGCACACAATAACTTTGATACAAGATAGTTGTGAAGATAATTCTAGCTAGTACACAAGTCGTTCAGCAAAGGTAATAAAGACACGTAATTCATACGTCCAGAAACAAGTCATGCATTCTGGTTTTACTAGGACTACTTCCCATCCTTGGTCTTGTGGAACATAACCGTTATGGCCGTTGATAAGACAGCGTGTTGTAACGTCGTCAAAGGGATGAGGGTTACGTAATGTCCAACAGTCCCGTAACAATCTAAAAACCTCATTTCTTACCCCAATTACCGACTCCGTCACTTGTGGGAACGTTTTGTTTAATAGTTGTAGGCCGATGTTCTTGTTCTCACTTTGGTGAGAAGCGAACATTACTAATCCGTAAGCATAACATGCTTCTTTATGTTGCATGTTAGCCGCTTTTTCTAAATCACGAAGTCCAATATTCAGATATATTGAGTCAAAATAATTTCTTAACCCATTGCGTAAAATAGCATTTGGGTTCCCCGCAATATATGCGTCAAAGTAAACACATCGTAACTTATGGATTTCCCAATGTGATATCCCCCATCTTTCGAACGAAAGCCTTTTATAAACCAAGGCATTCTTGGAACGTTCTTCGAATGTCTTACAAACTGATCTCGCCTTAAATAGTTGTACCGAAGAATTCTGACCGACTCTAGACAAGATTTCATCAATCATGTCTCCGGGTAGGTCTCTTAAAATATTGGGTTGTCTATCCATTTTGTGTTTTTATACTGTAAAATAGACAAGGGTTAGATTCATAAAAAAAAATACTTATTAATACAAGCAATTTTTACATATATCATAAAGCATAAGCACACTATATTACATATATTACACCACACGAATACAACTATCTTATTCCGACTCGCTTATTTCTTCTTCTTCGGTTTTGGTTCGTTTTGCCAAGTTTCTAGGGATATATGTTGTTCCCCTAATACGAGCCGTCGTTTTCCACATTGGTTTAGAAAAACCTGGTGGTTTAGAGGTTCCCGGGTCATTGTTACAACTTAAGGACTTCGGGGGTTGACGATACATATAAAGCTCATCGGGGTTGGAATTAGATTTCTCTATTTTTATGTCCTTTCCCTTATTATTTTCTTTTGCCTTTTTAAATTCATTTAGGGTAATTTCTATAACATCATCGGAATTCTCGTCGGAATCCGATTCATCGGAGAATTGGTAATCCTCCCAATATTTTGCTTCCTTGGCGGAAACACCCTTGACCATAATTAACCTTGGTCGGTTGGTTGAGGATTTTCTTTTACTTAACCGTTTTATTATTTCCCCCACCGGTTCTATTTCTTCATCCGGTTCCGATTCTTCTTCCGGTTCCGATTCTTCTTCCGGTTCCGACTCTTCTTCCGGTTCCTCTTCGGGAACTTGTGAATCAGTCCACGAATCATTCCAATTTACATTTGACTCTTCATTATTATTAGGTGAGTCAATGGGACTTGTTCTAGAGGTAGACATCTATCACATAATATCAAACGCGTTAAGAGATTAATATATCACATAATATTCACATGTTAAAAATATATAGTTTCCAACAAAATTTGTTAAGCAATCATTTTTCAAGTAAACACGGTCGAAGTCCAGACTCACTAATGCATCCTAACAAACTCGATAAGACACACTAATGCAAAATTCTGGTTCTCTAAGACCAACGCTCTGATACCAACTGAAATGTCCCGTTCTTATTGATTAAAAACGTTCCATATTAATTGATTTCGTTGCGAGGTTTTGACCTCTATATGAGACGTTTTTCAAAAACTGCATTCATTTTTAAAACAAACCATAACCTTTATTTCATAAATAAAGGTTTAAAAAGCTTTACGTAGATTATCAAATAATGATAATCTAAAATATCCTGTTTACACACGACCATCACATAATGGTTTACAATACAAATATGTTACATCGAAATCAGTTTCTTGAATGCAGTTTTGTAAGACCCTATTTCTGTTTTTGGCATTTTAGTTATTCGGGACGCCGTCCAAACATTCGGGACGCCGTCTAAGCAAAGAAGGACGGGAAGCCGTCCAAGAAGTGGGACGCCGTCCAGGAATAAAGGACGGGACGCCGTCCAAGATTCGGGACGCCGTCCAAAGTGTCTGTCGAGCCAGCTGTTTTAATTAATTAAAAATGGGTAAAATGGTAAAATCACTTGGATGCCGGTTTGGAGCCTTCAAGGCCGGTTCCTTGGTCATTTGTGGATCATATTTCATCTTCACGAACACTCCCAACATTATTTAGAGAGAGAGGAGAAGTTCTAGAGAGAGAGAGAGAGGTGGAGTTGGAGAAGAAGGAGTCGGATTCTCGCAAAAGCTCGGGTTCTAAAGTTGTTCATCTCGCTCCTAGCTACGTTGTGGTGGTATTGGTAAGCTCAAACTCCGAATTTCATTGTTTAGATTTGATATTCAATTTAGGGTTTTGAGTTAGTTTGTTATGAAACCCTTTTAGATGATGAAATGGGTTTATGGTGACTTGTTGTTCTTGTCACTTGGCGGGTTTTGGGTCGGTTGATGATTTGGCCTTGTTTAGGGTTTGATGATGAGTTTAATCACTAGGTTTAGTGATTATGGAAGTGTTGAAACACTTTTGGGTGTGTTTGGTTGCCTAATTTTGAAATGGGTCAAATTAGGGTTTTGGTGTCAAAATGGGTATGACACGTGTTTAACACTTGTGTTCGGGTTTAATTGGTGTGGTAGGACCATTTTCACTCATGTTAGTGATTATTGGTTAGTTTTGGGCGCGGTTTGTACTTGGAAGTGCATTTGGGTCGAAATTGCACTAAGTGTCATATGGGTTGGTTTGTAAGTCAACCCTAATCGTGTTATTGTATTTGTGATAATGGAATAGGTACTTTCCATTGGCGCGTTGCAGATTATTCGGAAGCATTCATCAAGACGACGAGGTGAGTGTTAATATCCTATGTGCATATGTATGTGTAGGATGGGTGCGGGTCGGGTGAAGTGGTTCTCGGTTATAGAGCTCACTTCACATATAGGTGGATTTGATGGACTTGTGTATAGGTCCAATTGGCACGGTTGTGCGTTTTGGTTGTTTACCTTTGGCGAGGTACACGTTGTGTGTACGTTATCACACATGGTTGTGATTTGGATGTTATAACCCCAAAGGCGAAGGGTTGATATTGTCGTGATGCGGATAACCCCGATGTGGTGGATCTTATAATCCCGTGACCGTGGGTTTGATGTTGAGAAGTGAATCTCGGGTAGTGCGGATTCATGATGACTCGGGTTGTTCGGTCATCTTGTGATGAGGTAGTGAATCTCGGGTTGTGCGAATTCACTAAGGCTCGGGTAGTTCGGCCAACCTCGGTTGTTGAATTGGTGAAGAAGTGAATATCGGGTTGTGCGAATTCACTAAGGCTCGGGTTGTTCGGCCAATCTTCATTGTGGTGTTTGGTATTCGGTAATGGGTTAAGGGGTTAACCTTATTCGTTTATATATTGTTATATATATATATATATATTGTTTTATTGTCGTGATGTAGCTAACCCTCCGGGTGTAGCTTCTTGGCGTTGTTCACATCGTCGTTGGTGAACTTATATTTGTTGATGTATCTATAGCTTGTTGCTTAGTGACTACGGTATGCTTAGCTTAGCTTGCCTTATACTTGGATGCTTCGGTATGCGGTATTTGATATTTGTGTGGCGTGTCTATTTTATACATATATATGTATGTAGTATATTATCATTCACTAAGCGTTAGCTTACCCTCTCGTTGTTTATATTTTTATAGATTGCATGGATGCGGTGGCTCGGGTAAGCGCGGGGACTAGTGGACTTGCGTAGTTTGCTTTAGAAGACTTGCTTTTGGATTTGATTAGGATTGGGTAGCGTGTCCCCAATCCCATGCTCGGTCTATGTTTTTGTATAAACTAATGGGTCGAAATAGTCACTTATGGTATTTTGGGTCGATGTGGGCCCGGTGTCGTAAAACTCGGTTTTTATTGTGAAAAACTCTTAGTTTAAACAATTGTAATATATTGTGAAAGTGTTTTGGTTTAAAAGTGTCGGGAAGCGGGTTTTCGCCCGCGTGAGTTCGAAAAACTGATCAGAATGTTTTAGTACATCTGGATGCCGTCCCGGATGTCTGGACGCCGTCCCAGTCTTAAGAGCTGGACGCCGTCCAAGCTTTTGGATGCCGTCCAAGCTTTTGGACGCCGTCCATATCAACTGTTTCAGAAATTTTTTTTTTTGTGACACGTTTTCGGATGGTTAACGGGTTGGGTCGTTACAAGTTTTTACACAATATCATACAAACATGGACTCCAAATCTTGTCCTTATTTTATTATGCAACATCGGAAGCTCTTAATATTCACCTGAGAATAAACATGCTTTAAACGTCAACAAAAATGTTGGTGAGTTATAGGTTTAACCTATATATATCAAATCGTAACAATAGACCACAAGATTTCATATTTCAATACACATCCCATACATAGAGATAAAAATCATTCATATGGTGAACACCTGGTAACCGACATTAACAAGATGCATATATAAGAATATCCCCATCATTCCGGGATCCTCCTTCGGACATGATATAACTTTCGAAGTACTAAAGCATCCGGTACTTTGGATGGGGTTTGTTAGGCCCAATAGATCTATCTTTAGGATTCGCGTCAATTAGGGTGTCTGTTCCCTAATTCTTAGATTACCAGACTTAATAAAAAGGGGCATATTCGATTTCGATAATTCAACCATAGAATGTAGTTTCACGTACTTGTGTCTATTTTGTAAATCATTTATAAAACCTGCATGTATTCTCATCCCAAAAATATTAGATTTTAAAAGTGGGACTATAACTCACTTTCACAGATTTTTACTTCGTCGAGAAGTAAGACTTGGCCACTGTTGATTCACGAACCTATAACAATATATACATATATATATTAAAGTATGTTCAAAATATATTTACAACACTTTTAATATATTTTGATGTTTTAAGTTTATTAAGTCAGCTGTCCTCGTTAGTAACCTACAACTAGTTGTCCACAGTTAGATGTACAGAAATAAATCGATAAATATGATCTTGAATCAATCCACGACCCAGTGTATACGTATCTCAGTATTGATCACAACTCAAACTATATATATTTTGGAATCAACCTCAACCCTGTATAGCTAACTCCAACATTCACATATAGAGTGTCTATGGTTGTTCCGAAATATATATAGATGTGTCGACATGATAGGTCGAAACATTGTATACGTGTCTATGGTATCTCAAGATTACATAATATACAATACAAGTTGATTAACTTATGGTTGGAATAGATTTGTTACCAATTTTCACGTAGCTAAAATGAGAAAAATTATCCAATCTTGTTTTACCCATAACTTCTTCATTTTAAATCCGTTTTGAGTGAATCAAATTGCTATGGTTTCATATTGAACTCTATTTTATGAATCTAAACAGAAAAAGTATAGGTTTATAGTCAGAAAAATAAGTTACAAGTCGTTTTTGTAAAGGTAGTCATTTCAGTCGAAAGAACGACGTCTAGATGACCATTTTAGAAAACATACTTCCACTTTGAGTTTAACCATAATTTTTGGATATAGTTTCATGTTTATAATAAAAATAATTTTCTCAGAATAACAACTTTTAAATCAAAGTTTATCATAGTTTTTAATTAACTAACCCAAAACAGCCCGCGGTGTTACTACGACGGCGTAAATCCGGTTTTACGGTGTTTTTCATGTTTTCAGGTTTTAAATCATTAAGTTAGCATATCATATAGATATAGAACATGTGTTTAGTTAATTTTAAAAGTCAAGTTAGAAGGATTAACTTTTGTTTGCGAACAAGTTTAGAATTAACTAAACTATGTTCTAGTGATTACGAGTTTAAACCTTCGAATAAGATAGTTTTATATATATGAATCGAATGATGTTATGAACATCATTACTACCTCAAGTTTAGTAGGTAAACCTACTGGAAGTGACAAAAAATGATCTAGCTTCAAAGGATCTTGGATTGCTTGAAAGTTCTTGAAGTAGGATCATGACACAAAAACAAGTTCAAGTAAGATTTTTACTCGAATTAAGATAGTTTATAGTTATAGAAATTGAATCAAAGTTTGAATATGAATATTACCTTGAATAAGAAAGATAACCTACTATATATAACAAAGATTTCTTGATCTTAGATGATTACTTGGAATGGATTAGAAAACTTGGAAGTAAATTAGTAAACTTGAAGGGATTTTTGAAGTGTTCTTCCTATGATGATTATAGCTTGATTCTTGAAGTGATTTTTGATGAAGATGATGATTAACTACTGGAAAAATATGTTCATAATAGTGTGTGTGTGTGTTGAGAGAGAATTAGAAAGAGAATTGGAAGTGAAATGGGGTGAATGATGAGTGGTAATTGGTGAGTGGTGAGTGGGGTTAAAAGGAGTTCTAGTTAGTTGACTAGCTCATGGTAGAAGTTAAAATTGATTAGTCATACATGACATAATCAAGAGTGGAATCCCATGCTAGTTCCTATTGGTATATACCCATAGTAAGTACGTTTTGAAGCTGTGTATAATACGAGTAAGAATACGACTAGAATTCTTGATGAAAGAAAAGAATGGGAAAGTAACTGTAACCATTTTCGTTAAGTATGAGTGTTTTGATATATGTCTTGAAGTCTTCCAAAAGTATTTTAATACATCTAAATACACTACATGTATATACATTTTAACTGAGTCATTAAGTCATCGTTAGTCGTTACATGTAAGTGTTGTTTTGAAACCTTTAAGTTAACGATCTCAATTAATGTTGTTAACCCATTGTTTATTATATCTAATGAGATGTTAAATTATTATATTATCATGATATTATGATATATTAATATATCTTAATATGATATATATACATTTAAATGTCGTTACAACGATAATCGTTACATATATGTCTCGTTTCGAAATCCTTAAGTTAGTAGTCTTGTTTATATGTATATAACTCATTGTTAATATACTTATGGAGATACTTACTTATCATAATCTCATGTTAACCATATGTATATCCATATATATATCGTCATGTCGTTTTTTACAAGTATTAACGTTCGTGAATCGCCGGTCAACTTGGGTGGTCAATTGTCTATATGAAACATATTTCAATTAATCAAGTCTTAACAAGTTTGATTGCTTAACATGTTGGAAACATTTAATCATGTAAATATCAATCTCAATTAATATATATAAACGTGGAAAAGTTCGGGTCACTACAACCTGGGCTACTGGAAAGTTGATTTTCATTTATTTCGGTTTGATTAGATGATTTTATGTTCAGGCCTCGTCTTAATCCGAGTTACAGTTTAGGATTTATGGCCCTTCGAGACTCACTACACCCTATTAACGTTGTACTGAAATTTCTGACCTACTCGCACTTAAACCGTCGCCACTGTCAAACGAAGACGAGTTAGGTTCTGAAAATTGGTCAGAGGTTAGGGGACTCATATATGGAGCCATAGCCACTGACTATGCGTCTTTTCGATTTACGTAGAGGTCGTAGCAGCTGACCGAAGTCAGCCTATTGTTTCGATCTCTATTCTTATCGAACTTACTTAGCTTTTATGATGATGAACGATGATGATGATGACACTTAAACTTATTTTATGCACTATTAGAATTTATAAAGATAACCTACTAACCTAGTAACCCTTGATTTAGGTTGACGACCTTTCGGACCGACTTACTACTTGCGTACTTTCATTACCGACTTTACCGCTTTTATCACTGTGAGTTATAGCATCCCTTTTTACTTTAACTATTTCGGGACTGAGAATACATGCGCTTTTTACATTTTACATACTAGGCACGAGTACTTAAACTTTATATGTGTGTGGGTTATACAATGGCATAAACATTCCCCTTAGCACAATAACGTTTAGTCATTGGTTTTTGAACCGGTGAACGCGAATCTTAGATATGGATCCATAGGATTTGACATCCCCACTCGGGCTAGTCGCGCTAGCATTTAACGGGTGTTTAATACTTCGTGAACATACGCACTCGCCAAGTGTACTTTCAGGAGGTTATAAACGTTAAGTCTAGTTACCGGGTGCCCACGGTTATACATATACTTTTCATACTATTTTGTTACACTGAAATCTCGTGGCCTACCTTACGTTACTGTTACAACTTAAACTATAGCTCACCAACATTTGTGTTGAATTTTAAGCGTGTATTTCTCAGGTGGCTAGAGGTTTCTTGCTTGTGCTATTAGATTTGCTATCATGTTGTTATTGAATTGCTGTTAAGGACCTGCTGTATTAGTTATCCGCTGCATTTCTAGAGATGTCTCATTCATGGAACTTTTCTTTTGCATTCGTAGTTTATGTTAATTTCAAACAACGGCTTTGTAACGACCTTAGGGTCAAATACTTATGTTTATGTTCCTATTCGTAGGATGCGCGTTATCTTTTGTAAAACGCTATCTTTATGAATGCAAACTGGTTTTCAAACAGCATATAGTGTTTGACCGTGTGAAGATCCTGTTGTTGACGAATCGTACACGATGGTTTTGTACGGGGCGTCACATTTGGAATCAGAGCATTGGTTGTAGTGAATTAGGTTGCATTAGTGAGTCTAGATCGGACCTAAGTAGGATTCACTAATAGGACTAATCTACAACTTGCTAGTTTACTTGTTTCTGCGAAACTTACTGCATGCTTTTATCTACTTTTTCAGCTGTATGATCTTACTGCATGCTATTGCTTATCTTCACTGCCATGCGAACTTGTTGTATGCTTATTTCCGCTATTGCATGATTACTATCTGCTTTCACATGTTACTTCTGTTTAGCACTATTATTATTACTGCCATGCTAGGTTGCTGTAGTGCCTAATACGTGCTTGCTTTATGACTACTGACATGGAAAAGTTATTTTTCCTTGTTTAGATGTCGGATATTCCACCTGTCATCATTTTGGGTAGCGACTCAGACTCGTCAGCCACCTCACCTACTGCTATTGCCGACACACAAATCCCGTTAAACAGTGATCCCGGTGCTTCATCCTCCGGAACCAGCAGCCATACACCCGCCCCAGTGGTTACCTCAGACGGAGCCCAGGACCCCCCGGAGATTCCAGCTCTACTTGCCCCAGGACCCTCGGAGCCACAGCCCCGCTCCGGTGGTGTTGTGATTCCCGCGGAATTTGGGGAATGTCCGTTCCGTAATCAGTATTGCCATTGGTGCCGACGCGCTCCTGATGGACGTCTTGTGCCGATTGGACCCGCCAGATACCGACAGATGATGGCCGCTCGAGGAGGGCCACTCGTGCAGCCACCCCCAGCAGATTCAGACTATTCATCATCCGACGACTCATCCACAGACGACTCTAGTGACGATGACTCCGACGAGGAGGACCCTGATGATGCACCTATACAGCCACCCTCCACCCCGCCGAAGAAGCGGTACCGTTTTGACGACACCGTTATTTCGGGGATCAACGGAGGTCGAGCGTTCACTGACGCACATGGTCAGCGTCGTAGGGTTATCGCCCGTAAGCGGGTTGTGCCTTACCATGCTGATCCTTTCGTGCGTAAGCCTTACCCCTATGCAGCATCTACTTCTGGTGCTGGACCATCTGCACCATCAGCACCACCTGCACCAGCAGCACCACCTGCTCTGCCAACCCCTCCCTCTGTCGAGAAACTGAAGAGGGAAGTGGAGATCCTCTGCACTCGGGTAACTGAGCTCGAGGACCAGATGTCCCACGTAATGGACATCCTTTACCCACCGTCACCATAGGGCATTTGTAGTAGATTTCATTATGTAATCTCGTTTGTAGTTCATGTTTTACTTATGTATTTTACGAACCTATGCGAATGTATGCAACTCTTTATTAATGAATGGAACTTTGTATTGTTTAATTCTTGCACAATGTTCTATTTATGTTATTGTATGTTGGTTTTGCGGTATTTATACCTGGTTGCGTTACTTAATTGGCATGCGTTGTGTTGTTTCCCTGTTTACCATATACTGTATTACTATATATTAAATGCTGGATTTTGACTTAAGTCAATATTTCTGTTTAGAAGAGCTATGGCAAACGGAAGAGCAGCGCCCACAGTAGCACAAATTGAGAAAATGATTGCGGAATGAGTAGCCGCAGCCATGGAAAATGCCATTCCCCTAGCCCCACCAGTTAACCAGAATGTCCAGAACGGTTGCACCTACAAAGAGTTTCAAAGCTGCAAGCCCCACAACTTTAGTGGCATTGAGGGGCTAGTTGGTTTGACTAGGTGGTTTGAGAAATTAGAAGCTGTGTTTCGCGTTAGCAACTGCTCAGAGGTGAACAAAACCAAGTATGCCTCATATACGCTGTCAGACGGTGCCCTAACCTGGTGGAACACACTGGGTCAAGCTAAGGGTATTGATGAGGCTTATGCCATTCCTTGGGAAGAATTCAAGGGGGCCATGATCGAAGAGTACTGCCCCAGGACAGAGATACAGAAAATGGAGGCTGAGTTCTGGGAGTTAAAGGTTGTGGGCAACGATCTTGATGGTTACAACCGTAGGTATCTGGAATTAGCACTAATGTGTCCCACGATGGTCACCGACTTCCCAAGTCCATTCAGGGGAATGTCACCTCTTCTAATCCACCCAACATTCCGGCAGCTATGCGCATGGCGCATACACTTATGAACCAAATTATCAGCAAAGAACCGGAAAAGGCTAAATCCGAATCGGGAGCCAGTGGTGAGAAGCGTAAGTGGGACTACAATAACAAGGGGAGAACCTATGATCAAACCCCCACTAAGAGGCCTAACGACGGAAGGATCCCCAACCCGAACACTAGCTTGAACCCCAACTACAAGGGTAGTCTACCACAGTGCAAGAGGTGCTACAAGCACCATACCGGGTACGGTAATGCGGTCTGTGAAAAGTGCAACAGGATCGGGCACGTTGGCAAGAACTGCAAGATTTCCATCCCAGCTGTGAGGACAAACCCAAACGGACCAAGGAAATGATATGAGTGTTGACAGCAGGGCTACCTTAGGAATGAGTGTCCCAACAAGCGAAAGGACGGAGGACCACCGCGTGGAAGAGCTTTCAATGTGAAACTACCACTACTCCGACTCACATCCGCCAATTTATAGGTCTTGCCGGTTACTACAGAATGTTTATTGAAGGTTTTTCGTTGATTGCGCATCCTCTGACCGCACTGACTCACAAAGGAAAGAAGTTCGTTTGGGAAACCGAACAAGAAGCAGCATTTCAAACCCTGAAGCAGAAGTTAACCACCGCACCGATCTTATCTCTTCCCGAAGGCAGTGACGACTTCGTTGTGTACTGCGATGCTTCAAAGAATGGTTTTGGTTGTGTATTGATGCAAAGAACTGTGATGACCCGGAAATTTCTGACCAAATTTAAACTTAATCTTTGTATGATTAACATTTCCGACACGATAAGCAAAGTCTGTAAAACTGAATCTCAAAATTTTTGAACTACTTTCATATATTCAAATATCTTTCGGTTATTCTCGACGATTCATGAACAATTATATGTATGTATATATATATATATATATATATATATATATGTACAAGTAAAAATGACTTTGCTACAGTAAAACACTATGTGCTACAGTAAAACACTATTTGCTACAGTAACACTATTTGCTACAGTAAACACTATTTACTACAGTAACACTATTTGATGTCGACGAACTAGCAAACAAAAATAGGATAAGGCGGCCATGCGATCGCATGGCAAAAACACTGAAAACTCATGCGATCGAATGGGGTACTATAGCAGGCCACATACTATAAAAACTCGATTTCATTCAGTTGTTTCTTCAATAATTTTACTCCGTATATATTTAAATTATATATTATTATTATTATTATTATTATTATTATTATTAATATTAAGATTAATATTATTATTAATCTTATCATTATTAGTAGTATTAGTATTAGTATTAGTATTATTATTATTTATACATAAAATACTACGACGAGGTTATGAGCGTGTCACTTTCAAAATGGGTTTTCAAACGGGATAGAGCTAAGGAAATTATGGGTTTTAAATATGGAAGTTATGGGTAATATTCATGGGTATTATTCGCAAGACAAACCTAGTGTTTATCATCTTTGTTGCATCTACGTACTTTCCTGCAATATTGGATCACAATATTGATACGTGAGCATTCATATCTTATTTTTATACATTAACTGTATATCCATGTCTAGTGCTCGAGTATATATATTTATGCATGCTTGTAAGCTAAATTTTGTCGTTAAACAGTTATGATGAATCACGAAGTAAATACATATATTACTGATAAAAGGTATATGATATGCATGTTTTTGGAAAGCTGGCGAAAAATCAATAACTTTTCATTTAGAAATCGCTTAATTTCGGTGAACGAATTAAAAGATATGATCAACTGAATTATGATTGACATTAATTGAAATTGCTTTTGAAACTTGTTTGTAAGAATGATAAATTGGATTTTTGAATATTACTAGCCAAGTAAATGAATCCATATATAAGGCACGTCTCGTTTTGTTGAATTATTGTCAAAATTGACTTTTTGAAACGACTTTGGATAACTTTTGTATGTCAATCTCGAGCATTAGGATTATGATACACTATGACCTGACCTAGCTTGATAGACATATATTGACCCACATATGTTCTCTAGGTTGAGATCTACGGTTATTTGGTAATCCGAGTTTCAGTCACATTTTGGTGAATGACTTTATATGCTGCTAAGGTGAGTTTCATTTGCTCCCTTTTTAATTGCTTTTGCAATCTATATTTTTGGGCTGAGAATACATGCACTTTATTTTAAACGCAATGGATACAAGTACATACTAAATTCTACACCGATTTTGAACCGAAAATCCCTTAGCTTTGGTAACTAGTAACTGCCGGTTATAAGAACTGGTGGGCGCGAGTAGTTATATATGGATCCATAGTGCTTGATATCCCCGTCCGAGCTAGAGCACTAGCCTTTTAACAGACGTATGCTATTTGAGAAGCGTACACGTTGGTTTGCGTGTATTATTAAGATGATTATACAAAGGGTACAAATTATATATACGTTAAGTTTAGTTACCAGGGTGCTCAATTTCGTAGAATATTTTGATAAACGTTTCTGGATGAAACAACTGAAAACTTGTGATTCACCTTTACATACAGATTATACGAAACAATAAAACTATGAACTCACCAACCTTTGTATTGACACTTGTTAGCATGTTTATTCTCAGGTTTACTAGAAGTCTTCCGCTGTTGCTTATATGTTAGACAAGCTATGTGCATGGAGTCTTACATGACATACTTTTCAAGGAAACGTTGCATTCACCAAATCATCACCATGTATCTTATTTTGACTGCATTGTCAACGGAAGTACTATTGTAAACTATTATTTACGGTGATTGTCTATATGTAGAAATCATCAGATGTCGAAAACCTTTGATTTAAATATTCATTTATGGTGTGCCTTTTTAAAAGAATGCAATGTTTACAAAACGTATCATATAGAGGTCAAATACCTCGCAATGAAATCAATGAATGACGTATTGTCCATATGGATTTGGAGCGATCGTCACAGTTGGTATCAGAGCGTTGGTCCTAGTGAACCAGGTCTTGCATTAGTGTGTCTAACTGATAATTGTTAGGATGCATTCGTAAGTCTGGACTTCGACCGTAGCTGCATGTCAAAAGTTTTGCTTATCATTTTTTTTGTCGGAAATTACCTGTTTATCATTCTTAAGTCTAGACACGTTTTCCTGCATTTATTACATAAATAGTGTATAGAGAAAAATTCATATCTTAGTGTATCTGTTACTGTAAACTTTTCCTGACATCTTCCGAAAATTTCTCCGTGATTTATGGAATTTGGTATTATATATACATATGTAACTTATGTATTAAAGAATACCAAACTAAATTCTATAATCTAATTCATATCAAAAATTATCTCCCTAATTATACAAGATGGATCCCGTATCTAGTTCAAATTCCTTAAACTCTGACAGCTATTCCGATATGGATATTCACCTGAATTCCGAAGACAGTGTAACCGGAATGGATCAACCAATTAGCCATCATCTATTCTGGATGAATTAGGGATGGGTTCGTAGCCTACTTAATTATTGGAGACAAGAAGAAGGCGATCCCTTCCATCCACCACATTGCCCTCTTGGCGAAGAACCTGAAGCACTTACTGGCGAACATGTTCGAGACAGCATTTTCTCTCTCATTTCTAGAGTATCTCGTCACGATAATATACTATCTCAAATTCTGGATCTTATTCATCCGCTCGTCCGAACCGCCAATCATCCCGGTGTAGTAGAAGAAGTCAACGAGCTTCGCGCTCGGGTAGTGGCTTTGGAGAATATGGTGTAAAGGTTACAAGCACCAGCAGCATCACCGGCATCAACAGTACCACCGACAACAACACCAACAGTACCATTACCACCACCAACAACATCCGCATCGCAAACCTCAACTTCACAATCTGTTCCACGAGCATCAACATCATACGCACCGTAGTTACCAAGAAATACCAGCAACAATAACTGATGAAGTATTAACTAATTTCCCCTGAAGAAATTTTATGTATATTTAATATATATGAATTTTGAAATCAAAATAAATCTTTTCGTACCAAGTTATTACGTGAGAATCTTAACTGGTAGGTACTACTCGGTTAATTCATATTACTAATATGCTATGATGTACATCCTTCGTTAATGACTTAACCATCGTTAACTACAATCTCTGTTTCCAACTCAATGAATTCCATTTCATAATAAACTAAGTATATTATTCAATTATATGGTTGATTTTATACTTTCATCTTAGATGTATTCGAAACTTTCTAGAAAACATCATTCGTACCTTGCGAAGTTAGCAAGAGTTCCATGAGCACCAACATGATTCACTGAGAAAATATCAATAAAACTGAGTATTGATTACATTAGTGAAATACTCCGTAAAGATTATTAAATATTTAATGTTTTAGAGATTATTCATTTTTAATTCAAGTCAAAAATCAAATGAGCTTAATATGATATTAACTCATCAAATCTGTATTACATCTGAAGAAAATATACATACATATATTTTCATAAAGACGGTAATAAAAATTCTTTTGTACAAAATATTACTTGTGAAATCTTTAACGGGTAGGTAATACCCGGGAAATATATAAGTTCACAATTAATATGTTATACTGTACATTCTTCAACTTTGATTCAAAAATTATTAACTATGATCACAGCGATATACAATCGTTTCCATACAAATTCAATTACATATTCTGATATTGACGGATCAGAATCCAAGTCAAGATTTAACGGGTGACATCATTCTTAGATCTCTACATCTTTCAAAGCTATACTTTGACTTCAAAAATGTGAAAGATCCTTTAGCATTGTTATTACTGAAAATAACCTTGTAATTTCTTTTCAAAGTATCCAGTATTATCAACCGTTCAACCAGTCAACGACGACCTTTCAGACTTGTAACTTTGGCATATATGTTTTTGTTATCGGGGAATCTTTCATGTTCCACCACATTAGCAGTAAATTTACCAACAACTTCATTGATCTTTGACCTTCCGAAAAATCCTTATACTCATTGAAACCATGTCATGTACTCATCCACATCTTGTAACGGCAATTGCCATACCAACTATCGGGAATTAGCAAGCAGTATTTTGAAATCTTGCAGGACGTCTACGCCAACAGTTATATGTGTTCATATAACGTCTACCTCCTGGACTTACACACTTCGAATGTGAAGTTTTCCGAAAAACACCCCAAACTACGAAACTGGTTCTCCGAATTTTGGAAAAATGTTGATGAAGCAGCAAAAACTGTAAACGACCTTAACAGTCAAAAGTTTGATGATAAAGAATAGTATGGTGGTAAAGCTGAGAAACAGAGAAGGTTTGGAACTGAAAAACGGATTGAGTAAAGTATGAAAGAGGTTGTGAATAAATCACAAAGACTGAACCTGCCTTCAAAGAATCCAAATGATTCAGTGACTGCTGAAACCATTAGTAAGAACCTTACTTCTTATTCTAAACCTTCACAGACATATTTTCCGCATCATCCTCTGATATTAGAAATTCTAAGATATCATCGTATCTTTCATTATAAATATCCTCTATATTTCTGGAGATAATTCCATAATCATTCTTATCGGAAATCAATTTTCTCCTTACGATATCCGTGTTACACCATAACAAAAACTATTTTAGTTTCTAAATTCTGAAACTTTCAAGTTTAAAATATAAATGTTTTGAAGTAATGTTGGGAATTGAAGCATGAGTTAGTATAATATAATGACACTTGATCAACGTGATTATATTACAGTAAGTCATGTTGAGTTTCTAATGGAACGTGATAGAGGTTCACAGATCATACCCTCATCATGAACCATGTTACATAACTCTTTCATTCTATTTAACCTCTAAACATATCAAGAAAATATTTTCTTGATGATTCGGTCTTTTTCGAGGTATTCTGGTAATTTGACAAGTCAGATTGTGCCATTACCGTTTCTTTCTTAGAACATTAATTATGTTCATTTCAAAATCCATACCTACGAATTTTAAACCATTATTCACTTGACTTAAAGTCGGGAAGAGAAAACGAAAGCATGAAGCTCCGAAATATAATGGAAAATATAAAGCCCGAAAACAACCCCGAAATTACAAACCATGTATATCAATGCGTATAGCAATATAAAGACACGGGAGAATGAAAAACAATATAACCCCAAGGTAATAGTAGAAGAAAATAACCTCCTCTGGTGGCAGATGGAAAAGAATAATGAATGATATGATAGCCAAGAAAATATCAAGAATCAGAACTGGATGAAGCATTTTCACAAATCTTTTGTAAGTATGAAATAAGAAAGAAGATTATAGGAGTGGTGAAAATAAATGAAATGGAAGAGGTTAATTTATAGCAAAATATCAGACATAGCAATCGAGGCAGATTACGCATTTAATCAAAGGAAATCCTAATTTTCTTAAATTCTGAAGAATCAAATCTTATTTAAATTATGAGGATTTTCTATTCCTTAAAATTCGGAAATCAATCGTTACTACATCAAGAGTTAAAACGAATCTCTATTCTCCATTTCACTCTTTTACAATAACTTCTCTCATATGTTCCAAATAATCAGATTATTTTATCCATATTATTCAACGGTGATAAAATTCTATTTATCAACTCATATTCGTCATGAAAATATTTCTATTGTTAGCCATGACGACCTCACTTAAATTTCGGGACGAAATTTCTTTAACGGGTAGGTACTGTGATGACCCAAAAATTTCTGACCAAATTTAAACTTAATCTTTGTATGATTAACATTTCTGACACGATAAGCAAAGTCTGTAAAACTGAATCTCAAATTTTTTGAACTACTTTCATATATTCAAATACCTTTCGGTTATTCTCGACAATTCATGAACAATTATATGTATGTATATATATATATATGTACAAGTAAAAATGACTTTGCTACAGTAAAACACTATGTACTACAGTAAAACACTATTTGCTACAGTAACACTATTTGCTACAGTACACTATTTGATGTCGACGAACTAGCAAACAAAAACAGGATAAGGCGGCCATGCGATCGCATGGCAAAAACACTGAAAACTCATGTGATCGAATGGGGTACTGTAGTAGGCCACATACTATAAAAACTCGATTTCATTCAGTTGTTTCTTCAATAATTTTACTCCGTATATATTTAAATTATATATTATTATTATTATTAATATTAAGATTAATATTATTATTAATCTTATCATTATTAGTAGTATTAGTACTATTATTATTTATACATAAAATACTACGACGAGGTCATGAGCGTGTCACTTTCAAAATGTGTTTTCAAACGGGATAGAGCTAAGGAAATTATGGGTTTTAAATATGGAAGTTATGGGTAATATTCATGGGTATTATTCGCAAGACAAACCTAGTGTTTATCATCTTTGTTGCGTCTACGTACTTTCCTGCAATATTGGATCACAATATTGATACGTGAGCATTCATATCTTATTTTTATACATTAATTGTATATCTATGTCTAGTGCTCGAGTATATATATTTATGCATGCTTGTATGCTAAATTTTGTCATTAAACAGTTATGATGAATCACGAAGAAAATACATATATTACTGATAAAAGGTATATGATATGCATGTTTTTGGAAAGCTGGCGAAAAATCAATAACTTTTCATTTAGAAATCGCGTAATTTCGGTGAATGAATTAAAAGATATGATCAACTGAATTATGATTGACATTAATTGAAATTGCTTTTGAAACTTGTTTGTAAGAATGATAAATTGGATTTTTGAATATTACCAGCCAAGTAAATGAATCCATATATAAGGCACGTCTCGTTTTGTTGAATTATTGTCAAAATTGACTTTTTGAAACGACTTTGGATAACTTTTGTATGTCGATCTCGAGCATTAGGATTATGATACACTATGACCTGACCTAGATTGATAGACATTTATTGACCAACATATGTTCTCTAGGTTGAGATCTACGGTTATTTGGTAATCCGAGTTTCAGTCACATTTTGGTGAACGACTTTATATGCTGCTAAGGTGAGTTTCATTTGCTCCCTTTTTAATTGCTTTTGTAATCTATATTTTTGGGCTGAGAATACATGCACTTTATTTTAAACACAATGGATACAAGTACATACTAAATTCTACACTGATTTTGAACCGAAAATCCCTTAGCTTTGGTAACTAGTAACTGCCGGTTATAAGAACTGGTGGGCGCGAGTAGTTATATATGGATCCATAGGGCTTGATATCCCCGTTCGAGCTAGAGCACTAGCCTTTTAACGGACGTATGCTATTTGAGAAGCGTACACATTGGTTTGCGTGTATTATTAAGATGATTATACAAAGGGTACAAATTATATATACGTTAAGTTTAGTTACCAGGGTGCTCAATTTCGTAGAATATTTTGATAAACGCTTCTGGATGAAACAACTGAAAACTTGTGATTCACCTTTACATACAGATTATACGAAACAATAAAACTATGAACTCACCAACCTTTGTGTTGACACTTGTTAGCATGTTTATTCTCAGGTTTACTAGAAGTCTTCCGCTGTTGCTTATATGTTAGACAAGCTATGTGCATGGAGTCTTACATGACATACTTTTCAAGGAAACGTTGCATTCACCAAATCATCACCATGTATCTTATTTTGACTGCATTGTCAACGAAATTACTATTGTAAACTATTATTTACGGTGATTGTCTATATGTAGAAATCATCAGATGTCGAAAACCTTTGATTTAAATATTCATTTATGGTGTGCCTTTTCAAAAGAATGCAATGTTTACAAAACGTATCATATAGAGGTCAAATACCTCGCAATGAAATCAATGAATGACGTATTGTCCATATGGATTTGGAGCGATCGTCACAAGAATGAAGGTCATTGCTTATGCATCTCGTCAGCTGAAGATTCATGAGCGAAACTACACTACTCACGATCTCAAACTTGGAGCCGTTGTCTTCGCATTGAAGCTGTGGAGACACTATCTCTATGGAACAAAGAGTACCATCTTCACCGATCACAAAAGCCTCCAGCACATCTTTGATCAGAAGCAGCTGAACATGAGACAACGACGATGGATTAAGACACTGAACGACTATAATTGTGAACTTCGTTACCATCCTGGTAAGGCCAATATTGTAGCCGACGCTTTAAGTTGAAAGGAGAGAACGGTACCTCTTCGTGTTCAGGCTCTGAACATCACCATCCATTCGAACCTCCATAGCCAGATTCGAGTAGCCCAAGAAGAGGCTCTCAAGGAGGAGAACATATCTCGAGAATACCTGAACATCCTTGTCTCTAAATTCGAGGTTAAGGAGTCTGGACTCCGATGTTATGCCGAAAGAATTTGGGTACCTCGTTATGGAGATTTACGAAGCCTTTTACTTGATGAAGCCCACTAGTCGAGATATTCGATTCATCCAGGAGCCGAAAAAATGTACCATGATCTTAAGGAACAGTATTGGTGGCCAAATCTTAAGAAGGATGTTGCAACTTATGTTGGGAGGTGTTTGACTTGCTTGAAGGTTAAGGCTGAACATCAGAGGCCATCTGGATTACTCCAACAACCAGAAATCCCACAATGGAAATGGGAAGCAATTACAATGGATTTCATCATGAAGCTACCAAAAATGGTGGGCGGATACGATACAATCTGGATTATCGTTGACCGTCTTACCAAATCTGCTCATTTCCTAGCGATGAAGGAAACAGATACAATGGAGAGACTTGCTCAACTGTACATCAAAGAAGTTGTGTCTCGTCATAGTGTACCTCTATCAATTATCTCCGATCGCGATCCCCGTTTTGCTTCCAGATTCTGGCGTTCTTTGCAAGAAGCCTTGGGAACTCATCTCGACCTGAGCACCGCGTATCACCCCCAGACCGACGGTCAGAGCGAATGAACGATTCAGACTTTGGAGGACATGTTGTGTGCCTATGTTATTGATTTCGGAAAGTCTTGGGAAAGGCATCTGTCGCTAGCCGAATTCTCTTACAACAACAGTTATTATTTCGAGTATTAAAGCTGCGCCTTTTAAAGTGTTATATGGCCGCAAGTGCCATTCTCCTATTTGTTGGGCCGAGTTAGGTGAAGTGAAAATCACCGGACCCGAGACAGTCCATGAAACGACGGAGAAGATTTCTCAGATTCAGGCGAGACTTAAGACGGCCCGCTATCGCCAAAAGAGTTATGCTGATCTTAAACGTAAAGACTTCGAATTCAACGTGGGTGACCGAGTAATGTTGAAGGTCGCACCTTGGAAAGGTGTAATTCGTTTTGGAAAGCGCGAAAAGTAAAATGCGCGATATATTGGTCCTTTTGAAATTTTGGAACATGTTGGACCCGTTGCTTATCGTCTGGATCTTCCAACTCAATTGAGTGCTGTTCATCCTACCTTCCATGTATCAACTTTGAAGAAGTGCCTTGCTCCACCGGAACTTGTCATACCATTGGAAGAACTTACGATTGATGACAAACTCCACTTCGTGGAAGAGCCTGTCGAAATTATGGACCGTGAGGTCAAAACCTTGAAACGCAATAAGATTCCAATTGTCCGAGTTCGATGAAATGCCAAGCGTGGACCTGAGTTTACCTGGGAATGAGAGGATCAAATGATGCAGAAGTATCCTCACCTTTTCCCGACTCCATCACCATCAGCTTAAATTTCGGGACAAAATTTCCAATAACAGGTGGGTAATGTAGCGACCCGACTTTTTCGACTTGCTTTCGTGCCTTGTAATTTTGAGAAACTGCGTATTTGTGCGTACTGTGTTACTTTATACTTTGGAAACTTGATATACATGGTTTACTTTCATTTATATGTTAAAACGTGCCTTAGAGTACGTAGGATACTTAACTTGTTCACCGGAAGCCTTTATAACCGTTAGTGTTACTTGACGTTTCGAATAAAGCGCGGACTGCGCACACGTTTGACTTTTGTCGTAACCGGAATATTATGACTGTGAAATATTAATTATTATTTTATAATAATAATTACTTGGGCTTTTGGATGCTTAATTTCATTTAATTATTTACTAGATCACACTAGTTAGTCTTGTTGGACTTTCTACCTTGTTGGGCTTAAGCCCACCCTACTCTAGTTAGTGGCCCAATTAATTAGCCCACTTATTAATTACTAGTGACCCATTAATATATAAGACAATTACCCATTTAATTAGAGGGAACATGCTAGCAAAAATGTCAAGTATTATCCATAATGTTACATGGGATCCTAGCATAAGTACCTACTTTAGACAACTATTAACCATAAAGCAACTTTTTGTCCCCCTTTGTCCCCCCTTGATCCCACGACCACACACACCCACCACCATCCTCATTTACCTATAAATACTAGCCTAATCCCATCCATTTAACACTTGCTCTCATTTGAATTTCACACACACTTGCTCTATTATTTCCTTTCTAGTTTTTCTCACTCTAGAAAATTGTAAGTTTTCTTTTTCTTCTTCTCCTTCTCCCTTCTTTTTCGTGGTCATCATCATCATTAAAGATCAAGCCTTTTAGCTTTGATCTTGATTAGATCTTGTAGATTCAAGCATGAATCCTTCAAGAACATGGAAGATTCAAGCTTTCTAGCTTTGAATCTTCACCAACTTTGTAGATCTATAATTTTCTTACTTTAATCTTGTTATTTTGTTGTAAGGATTCAAACTTGTGTTTGTAATCTTCATGTATCTTAAAGATCCAAGCTTTATGCTTCAAGATCTTCAAGAACAACCAAGATGCAAGCTTTCTAGCTTGAATCTCCGTATCTTTTTGTTAGATCTAAGTTTTCTAACTTATGATCTTGTTATTTTGTTAAAAAGATTCAAACTTGTGTTTGTTATCTTCATGTAACTTAAAGATCCAAGTTTATGCTTCAAGATCTTCAAGAACAATAAAGGTTCAAGCTTTCTAGCTTTGCAACCTTGTAACTTGTGTGAATAGGATCCAAGCTCTCTAGCTTAGGGTTTCATCACCTCATTTGACTTAGATTGTGTTCATACTTGTTTGATTGATGTAAAGTTTGTAGCTTTAGTTGTAAATGTGACTTGTAATTATGTTAAGACTAAGGATATGATGTAACCTTGGTTCATCATCCATCTAAGACTCTAGATTGAGTTGTATCCTTGCTTGGTCTTAACATATTGTGTATTGATAGTAGAATCTTGGTCAAAAGTGATGCTAAACCATCAACGAGTTGTACACTTGAAGCTACAAGCATCAAGGATGAGAACCGTGATGAGCATCAAGCACCAAGAACCCCACCGGAGCACTTGTCCACTGATTTTTGTATCTGATCAAGCCACCTGGGCTACTGGAAAGTTGATTTTCAGTTATTTCAGTTCGAGTAGATGATTTTCCGTTCAGGCCTCGTCTTAATCCGAGTTACGGTTTAGGATTTATGGTCCTCCGATAGTCACTACACCCTATTAATGTTGTGCTAAAATTTCAAACCTACTCGCACTTAAACCGTCGCCACGGTCAAACGAAGATGAGTTAGGTTCTGAAAATTGGTCAGCAGTTAGGGGACTCATATACGGAGCCATAGCCACTGACTATGTGTCTTTTTGATTTACGTAGAGGTCGTAGTAGCTGACCGAAGTCAGCCTATT
Source organism: Rutidosis leptorrhynchoides (assembly GCF_046630445.1). Lineage (NCBI taxonomy): Eukaryota > Viridiplantae > Streptophyta > Magnoliopsida > Asterales > Asteraceae > Rutidosis > Rutidosis leptorrhynchoides. Next base: position 2,913,556 of record NC_092339.1, on the reverse strand, counting down.
GTTTCAATCTCTATTCTTGTCAAACTTACTTAGCTTTTATGATGATGAACGATGATGATGATGACACTTAAACTTATTTTATGCACTATTAGAATTTATAAAGACAACCTACTGACCTAGTAACCCTTGATTTAGGTTGACGACCTTTCAGACCGATTACTACTTGCGTACTTTCATTACCGACTTTACCGCTTTTATCACTGTGAGTTATAGCATCCCTTTTTACTTTAACTATTTTAGGACTGAGAATACATGCGCTTTTTACGTTTTACATACTAGGAATGAGTACTTAAACTTTATATGTGTGTGGGTTATACAACAGCATAAACATTCCCCTTAGCACGGTAACGTTTAGTCATTGGTTTTTGAACCGGTGAACGCGAATCTTAGATATGGATCCATAGGGTTTGACATCCCCACTCGGGCTAGTCGCGCTAGCATTTAACGGGTGTTTAATACTTCGTGAATATACGCACTCGCCAAGTGTAATTTCAGGGGGTTATAAATGTTAAGTCTAGTTACCGGGTTCCCACGGTTATACATATACTTTTCATACTATTTTGTTACACTGAAATCTTGTGGCCTACTTTACGTTACTATTACAACTTAAACTATAGCTCACCAACATTTGTGTTGACTTTTAAGCGTGTATTTCTCAGGTGCCTGGAGGTTTCTTTCTTCCGCTGTTAGATTTGCTGTCATGCTGTTATTGAATTGCTGTTAAGGACCTGCTATATTAGTTATCCGCTGCATTTCTAGAGATGTCTCATTCGTGGAACTTTTCTTTTGCATACGTAGTTTATGTTAATTTCAAACAATGGCTTTGTAACGACCTTAGGGTCAAATACTTATGTTTATGCTCCTATTCGTAGGATGCACGTTATCTTTTGTAAAATGCTATCTTTTATGAATGCAAACTGGTTTTCAAACAGCATATAGTGTTTGACCGTGTGAAGATCCTGTTTTTGACGAATCGTACACGATGGTTTTGTACGGGGTGTCACAGTACACGTTTAACTTTGGTCATAATCGGAATATTATGACTACGAAATACTAATTGTTATTTTATAATAACAATTACTTGGATTTTTGGATGCTTAATTACGCTTAGTAATTTACTAGAACACACTAGTTAGTCTTCTTGTTGGACTTTAGCCCACCCTACTCTAGCTAGTGGACTATTTAACTAGCCCAATTATTAATTGATTAGGACCCATTTATATGTAAACCAAATGCCCATTTTATAAGAGCCAACATACTAGCATTTTTGTTAACCATTATCCTTAATGTTGCATGAGATCCTAACATAAGCACCAACTTTAGACAACCATTAATTAAAAAGCAAAAAGACGTCTCCTTATCCCCCCCCCCCCCCAATAGCTACGGCCTACACCACCATGAGGCCTCCTCACCTCCTATAAATACCAAGCTTATTCATTCCATTTTACACTTGATCTCATTCACAATTTACACACACTTACTCTCTTATTTTCTCTCTAGTCTTTCTCACTCTAAAAAGTGTAAGTTTTTAAATTTTCTTTTCTTCTTCTTCTTCTTCTTATGGTCACGAAATCATCATCATCATATGAAGATCAAAGCTTTTTAGCTTTTGATCTTGTTACATCTTGTAGATTCAAACTTGGATTTGAATCCTTCAAGAACATGGAAGATTCAAGCTTTCTAGCTTTGAATCTTCACTTATTTTGTAGATCTAAATCTTTTAGCTTTTAATCTCTTTATTTTGTTGTAAAGATTCAAACTTGTGTTTGTAATCTTCACGTAACTTGAAGATCTAGCTTCATGCTTCAAGGATCTTCAAGAACAATCAAGATTCAAGCTTTCTAGCTTTGAATCTTCATTTCTTTTGTTGGATCTAAGTTTTCTAACTTGTGATCTCATTATTTTATTATAAATATCAAAACTTGTGTTTATGATCTTCATGTAACTTGAAGATCTAAGCTTTATGCTTCAAGATCTTCAAGAACACCAAAGATTCAAGCTTTCTAGCTTTGTAATCTCATAACTTGTGTGAAAAGGATCCAATCTCTCTAGCTTAGGGTTCCATTACTTTGTTTGATCAAATTTATGTTCATACTTGTTTGATTGAATGAAAGTTTGTAGCTTTTGTTGTAGATAGAACTTTTAATTGTGTTAAGACTAAGAACATGATGTAACTTTGGTTCATCATCCTTCTAAAACTCTTAAGTGAGTTGTATTCTTACTTGGTCTTAACATATTGTGTTGATGGTTGAATCTTGGTCAAAGTGATGCTAACACATCAATTAGTTGTACACTTGAAGCTTACACGCATCAAGGATGAGAACCGTGATGAGCATCAAGCACCAAGAAACCTACCGAAGCACATGTTTGCTGTTTTTCAGGATCTGATCTGACTCCTGGACTTCTGAAAAATTTATTTTCAGATAGTTCGTTTCGAGTAGATGACTTTTCGTTTAGGCCTCGCCTAAATCCGATATACTGTTTAGGATTTATAGCCTTCCGAAAGTCACTACGCCTTTGTAACGACGTGCTGAAAATTCTGACCTACTCGCACTTAAACCGTCTCCATGGTCAAATGAAGATGAGTTAGGTTCTAAAAACTGGTCAGCGGTTAGAGAACTCACATACGGAACCTTGGCCACTGACTACGGGTCTTTTCGATTTGTATAAAGGTCTTAGTAGCTAATCGAAGTTAGCCTTTTGTTTTGATCTCTATTCATGTTAAACTTACTTAGCTTTTATGAATGATGAATGATGATGATGATGATGATGCTTAAACTTAATTTATGCACTTTTAAACTTTTGGGGATAACATACTGACTTAGTGACCTTTAACTTAGGTTGACGACCTTTCGGACCGACTTACTACTTGCATACTTTTCGTATCGACTTTTACTGCTTATTCACTGTGAGTTATAGCATCCCTTTACTACTTTTACTATTTTTGGGACTGAGAATACATGTGCTTTTTACGTTTTACATACTAGACACGAGTACTTAAACTTTATATATGTGTGGGTTACAAAACGGCACAAAGATTACCCTTACCTCGGTAACGTTTAATCATTGGTTTCCTAACCGTGAACGCGAATCTTAGATATGGATCCATAGGGTTTGACAACCCCACTCGGGCTAGTTGCGCTAGCAGACAACGGGTGTTTAATACTTCTAGGACAAATGCACTCGCCAAGTGCACTTTTAGGGGGTGATATACAATACGTTAAGTCTAGTTACCGGGTGCCCACGGTTAAGCATATACTCTATCATACTGATTTGAAATACTGATTTAAACTGCTGGTTGAAGCACTGAAATCTCGTGGTCTACATTACATTACTGATTACAAACAAACTATAGCTCGCCAACATTCGTGTTGACTTTTAAGCATGTATTTCTCAGGTGCTTAGGCGTTGTTTCTTCCGCTGTTAGACTTGCTGTCTTGGTGTTATAGACTTGCTGTGTTAGACTTCCGCTGCATTACTTAGAGATGTCTCAATCATGGAACTTTTATTTTGCATTCATAACTTAGGTTATTTTAAAACAATGGCTTTGTAATGACCTTTGGGTCACATACTTATGTTAACGTTCACGTTATCTTTTGTAAAACGCTATCTTTTTATGAATGCAAAACTGGTTTTCAAACAACATATAGTGTTTGACCTTTTAATGATCCTGTTATTGATGAATCGTACACGATGGTTTTGTACGGGGCATCACATTTGATATCAGAGCATTGGTTGTAGGGAATTAGGTTGCATTAGTGAGTTTAGACCAGGCCGAGTAGGATTCACTAATAGGACTAATCTACAACTTGCTTGTTTACCTGTTTCTGCGGAACTGCTGCATGCTACTGTATTATATTACTGCATGTTACTGCTTACTACTACTGCATGCTACTGCTTACTTTTACTGCTATATGAACTTGTTGCATGCTACTGCCTACTTTCACTGCTATGTGAACTTACTGTATGTTGCTGCTTATTCTCGCTACTGCATGCTACTATCTGCTTTTTGAATGATACTTCTGTTGATACTGCTATTACTGCCATGCTATGTACTATTGTAAATGCTCTAGGCTGCTGTAGTTACTATGTCTGATTACGTGCTTGCTACCCATCTGCTTTTCGCTGTACCGACTTGGAGAATTTATCTTTCCAAGTTCAGATATTTTTCTGAACCCTTTCCCGCTCGTCTAACCCTAAGGATTAGTATTGTAATCCACCTGTTACTACCGTTCCACCGTTCCAGAGATCGAAACATTACTTCACGCAATCTAGGAGGAGTACCCCTCGGAATACACGCCCACTAAGGTTGATCCTCGGAGGAGGAGATATGCGAGGACTTGTCGGAGTAATCGCACCCCGAGCTCACCCTAATTATCCACGTACAACGTATGAACATTAGAAGGATGTTTAGTTTCTGGAAGATGACTCATATCCCGTACACTTTCATAACCGTCACTTATCCCTTCCATTCTCCACCACTACTCGACGATCTAACGACACTTCTGGACTTAGGCCCCTAACACTCATAGGAATTGGAGAAGTCAGGAAGGCATCTCCTTTCACAAGGTCATAATGTTTTCCACTGATGCTCAGCCATACCCAAAGACTTGGGAGTCACCTCAAGACTTATCGTATTACTACTTGTTACACGTACAACTCGATGCGAGACCCAGATTGAATTTCTAGAAAGGAGCCTAACGACATTACCCGAACCCGAACATTTTGAAGAAATTTCGGGACATTTAGGCATTGATGCATGACCTACGGAACCTACGCACCCACACCGAGAAACTGTGAGATTAATTATGTAGAATTTGTTTTGAGATAGCATAGATAAAGCACCTTTAGGTAAAATCGAGTAGAACTTGAAGTGATCACGTTACATTGACCATATAGAGTGATGTTGGAATGAACGTATGATTTAGTACAATATAATGACGCTAGGCCAGCGCGATTATATTGAGGTAAATCATGCAGAAGTTCCAATGCTACTACATGAGGAATATGAGGTGATCCAGAGAAAATTTTGGTAGGGATCACTTGAGCATACGCATTATAGTCTGTTAGAGGTAGGGAAAGAATAACCACGTAGCCCAGATACTGAACAAGAAGGGCCTTGATTGCAGAATTGATAACCTAAAAATTTGTTATAGATATAGACACCATGGACACTTAAGGAAAAAGTTCTCAAATAGAAAAAACTTTGGACTTACTTGCGGTAGAGCAATCGTTATCTCAGCTATGGAGACTCGCATGGATCCTGATATTAGCTAGGGTACGTTTCGTCACAACGTTTTATTGTCTCGGAGTTGTTTAATACTAGAACGATAGAAACCTTATATCTAAGAACCCTAGTGTTATGACTAATAAGCCATTAACAACAATGAGAGTTAAGTATTCTATAGGATAAACTAATGGTAAGCTAGCGGAGATAGAGGAATAATTTAAGGTAGTACCTTAAAATTAACAGGTGGGTCATTTGGAGATGACCTCATGTCAACAAAACTTGGAAGTTTTAAAGTAGTAGTTGGAAAGGATTAGTTACCTACGCACAAGCAGATGTTATTTTAGGAAATTGATAGAATTTTCACGGTAGTATAAGAAGATTTTGTTGGAATGAACCTTAAGGTTAACCTAACACCCATCAAGTTAGGAAGCTTGATGTAAAAATTGGAATGGACTTTAGGATTAACTTAATACTCATCAAGATAGGAAGCTTGATATAAAAGTTGAAATGGACTTTAGGATTAACTTAATACTCATCAATTTAGGAAGCTTTGATGAAATAGTTGGAACGGACTGGCTTTCAAGGATGAAAGCGGAAGTTATTTATAGTGAGAAGATTATTCGTATACCTCGCGAGGATGATGAACAGTTACGGGGAGAGAAGTAGCCCGAAGCTGAACCTTATTAGTTGCATGACAACAACCCGAAATCCCACAAAGGAAATGGGAAGGAATAACAATGGATTTCATCACTAAGCTACCGAAGACGGTAAGGCGGTTAGGACACTATCTGGGTTATTGTTGACCACCTCACCAAATCTGCTCACCTTCTAGCCATGAAAGAAACTGATACAATGGACAAGCTTGCACAATGATACATAAAGGAAAATTGTATCCCGTCACTCCATCGATTCAAATTCTATATTAAGGACTACCCAAAAATCTTATTTGATACTCATTCTTACGCGACTCTAAATCCTAACTTATCCTAAGAGATTTCTTATTCGATGATAATTACACAATAATCCTTCTTACTCCGATATTAGTTATACCAGTTCAAAATTTTCCAAAATCAATGGGTGGTTAGTTCTCACTCTCATACTCTCCCATTCGTATCTCACTTATAAGCAACAACTTCACACTTAAGCATTTTTAGTCGAAAGACATATGCCCTACTGATAGTCATCAACCAAATTTAAATTCAATAGTTTTTATTACCTCAAATATCACCCGAAATTTTCAAAATCTTTTACTCAATCCTCATCAATCTTTTTCCAACTTGTAACCTCCGAAGTATGAAAATTTTGTTTGCCAAAATTTTACACACAATATTTTACTGTGCGATCCTCTCAAAGTTTTGTAAAAATAAAATTATTTTATTTGCCATACGTGCAAATTTTAGAAACCGTATATGTTAAAGTAAATAATTACTTATTTTGACGAGTACACATGAAATTTTACTTTCACTTTTAAAAATCCATTCTTTTATTCGAAAGATATGTTACTTAGAACAGTACATGTTGTACATAACCCTAGTTTACTAAGAACTTCGTTTCTTTTCTTACATTGTCACCTTAAACGATTTCTATAAAATTTTTGTTGCTTGTTATATAAAAAATTTTCATTACTTATTCGTATCCAAATCATCATGAAGACTTTATAACTGTCAAAATTAAGAGATCCATGTGTGTGTGTATGTGATGAAGGCACTTACTACTACGTCATGTAGAGCCTTCGGGCATCCACTAACACTTAAACCATTCAAAATTATTGCATTACCCCAGGGATCTTATTTTCCACGCCTGTTGGAACGATGCTCTTTCTTACATAACTCTAAGTCCTGACTTATTCCAAGGGATTCTCATTTAGTGATATTACACCATCAATATTCCGAATTTAATATTGGCCATAACCTGTTTGGCATTTTGCAAAGTCAAGAAGCGATTAACTTCTCATCCTCATGCTCTATCCTTCACACCTCACTTTTTAGCAACGGCTTCGCACGTGAACATTTTTAGCCCTAATACTTATGTCATGATAATTTTCAAAACTACCTTTAATTCATTAGTTTTCATTACCTAGTGATATGTCACCCGATGATTCAATGATTTTTCACTCAATCTTTTTCAACTCGTAACCTCTGAAATACGAAAAACTATGTTCATCAAAATTTTTACATGTTATTTATTTACGCGGTCCTCGCGAGATTTATGGACAAATGAAAGTAATAAAATTTTCCTGTCACTTATGCGATTTATAAAATCATATGTGTATGTATATATCTAAGGTAATAAATTTACCTTTACTTATTTTGGTTAGTACATACTAAGTTATACCTTCAAATTATTTAAAAATCGCTCCTTTATTGAGTTGTTTAACTTAAGTCAAATAGTTTTGTGCAAAATGGTACACGTTGTACATACTTCTAAATTTACTAGGAACTTCGTTCCGTTTATGTTGTCACATCAAATGTTTAAAGGATTTTCAAAACTTCCTTGGTTGATTTTATTAAAGGTTTTCGTATTATGCTACACCATGTATGGATCACACTTCTTCTCGCCCTCCGTTTGGGATGAAGCTTACTATTAAAATCTTTGTTAAAAACTCTTGAGCCACTTTGGATGGCAGTTTTATGAAATTTGTTAGGAAGTCTCTGCGCTCATAAAATGTTCCTCTTAAGGTTAGACATGGCAAAAACGCGGGACGATAATTCGGTTTTCTGGGAAACACTCAGTGGTCACCCTATCGTAGAAAAGGCACTAGGCGGGTTTCTACTCTCAATGTTTCACGACTAATCACAACACCCTTGTAAACATCATCTCTATGAATCAGTATATTGAGGCACAAGAAATCATTTTTGGAGATTCTTTTCACTTAGAGCAAACCATTCTTTAGGACCAAGAGTTCACGTATCTTCTCATCCGCGCATCCCCATAAGTATAAGGATAAATTCAGAACAAACCGCTTGAAGAGTTCACTCTCGTTCAAAGACCACACCTTTCGTGCGATTTTCTTTCGGAAATGTAATATAAGATACTTTAAGAATCTATGAATCTTGTTATCCTCTTGGAAGGGGACTGCTTAAAATATTTACGACACTGATGGGGTTACTCTACATATTCCTTCCTTCGTTGGTTACAACTATATGTTGTTCTAGTTAATGTCAACCCTAACTTAAACCTGTAACTGAAAGGATAAAGTTACATTATAGAACTGTGCTGTCATTCCATCTAAGGATAAGATCACCTGCAGTATGGTAAACTAGGTGATATCTATAACGACCTGACTTTATCAACTTTTAATTTTATTTATTACTTTCACGAAATTGCGTTTTTGTGCGTATTGAGTTAGATTAATTGATGGGATCATTAATTATGTTAATTACTTTTGTTAATGTCTTACAATGTGTTTTTAAGTACTTAGTTACTTAACATAATCCTTGAATACATTTACGAACGTTAGTGCCACTTATTGTTTAAAACGAGCTATGTACTTAGTGCACGTTAAACTTTTGTCATAATTGGAATATTATGACTATGTAAACATAATTATTATATATTTATGACAATTACTTGGCTTTACGATTCCTTAATTATGCTTAGTGTTTACTAATGCTTACTAGTTAGTTTTAATGGACTTAACACCTTAATGGACCTAGTTTATTAAAGGCCCAACCTACTTAACTTAATGGGCTCACTTAATGGACTAATTAGTGGACTAGTTAGCCCATGAAACATAAGACAAAACCCATTAGTAAATAAGACAAGTATTAAGCATGCGTGGTACTAATACTTACACATTTTAACCTTACACCCCATGCCACCCAACATGTACCCACACCACCATGTATACCACCCATGCCAAGCAAATGGTCCCCCCTTTTTGCTCCCCAAATCGTCGGCCTACACCAACCATTACCACCATTCCATTTTTTTTAAACTTCACTTCATTCTCTCATTTCATTTCACAAAAACACACACTCTTTTTCTCTCAAGTTTCTCTCTAACTTTTCTTGAAGAACTTGAAGGTTTAAACTCTTTTTCTTTCTTTTTTTTGCTTCCAAAACCGTAATCATCATCATCTTTTTATTATTCTTGGATTTTGGTTCTTGTAACTAAAATCCTTATGTTATCTTGCAAATCTTTAATCACTTGTATGATAAAGAAGCAGTAACAAGGATCAAAGCTTTGTAGCTTTTGGTTCTACATGAAACTTGTAATAATCAAAGGATCAATTACTTTAAGATCCTCTTTAAGTTCAAGTATTGGAACTTTAAAGTTCATTTCATGAAGATTCAAGCTTGTAACTTGACATCTCATTATATAAAAGATCCAACCTTGAACTTGTTTAGTTTTAACTCTAAATTTATCATTTATATTTGAGAAATTCGATTTATATAATCTCCGTGGTCAAAGATTTACTTGTTAACTTTGATCTCATAAATCTTGTAACCAAAGTCTAACTTTGAAGGTTCAAGAACAAGAAAGTTTAAGCTTCCTAGCTTATAACTTTCACTTATTTAAAGTTGATCTAAGTTAAGTAACTTATGGTCATCTAGCTTGTCAAAACAAGAATTCATTAACTTGTGTTCACTTTACTTTACAAGATCTAAGTTTTGTAACTTATGGTTGTGTAAAAATTGAAAGTCTAAGTATTATGACTTAGGGTTTCACCAAGAACATGAGATCTAGACTTTCTAGTCTAAGGTTTTTAATACGTAGCTAAGATCTAAGTTCTATAGCTTAAGGTCTTGCTTATTTAGTTGGATTTAAAGTTATAGCTTAATAGGACTTGTATTTGTGTTGGAACTAAGAAATTGATGTAACTTTGGTTCATCACCTTGCTCAAACTCTCACAAGAGTTGTATTTTATTTCTTAGTCCTAACTTTCTATGTTGATGGTTAAACCTTGGTTAAAGTAATGCTAAAACATCAAGAGTTGTATACTTGAGGCTCATACGCATCAAGGATGAGAACCGTGATGAGCATCAAACGCCGAGAAACCCACCGGAGCACTTGCTTTATGTTTTTTAGGGTCTGATCAGGCTCTTGGGCTTTTGGAAAAGTTGATTTCCAGATAGTTCGGTTTGAGTATATCACTTTTCGTTTAAGACTCGTCTTAATCCGATTTACGGTTTAGGATTTGTAGCCTTCCAAAAGTCACTACGCCTTTGTAACGTTGTGCTAAAAATTCTAACCTACTTGCACTTAAACTGTCGCCACGGTCAAACGAAGACGAGTTAGGTTCTGAAAATTGGTCAGAGGTTAGAGGACTCACATACAGAGCCTTGGCCACTGGTATCATGTCATTTCAGTTTGTATAGAGGTCGTAGCAGCTGAACGAAGTCAGCCTTTGTTTCGATCTCTATTCTTGATTGAACAATTACTTTACTTTTTACGTATGATGTTGATGATGATGACACTTAAGACTTAACTTACGTACATTTAAACCCTTTTGGGATAACTTACTGACTTAGTAACTTTTTACTTAGTTTGAGGACCTTTCGGACCGACTTACTTGCTTACTTATCTCGTATCGACTTTTACAGCACTTTCACTGTGAGTTATAGCTCCCTTTTTACCTAACTATTTTTGGGACTGAGAATACATGAACTTTTTATGTTTTACTTACTAGGCATGAGTACTTAAAATTTATATATGTGTGGGTGATATAACGGCATAAAATTTCCCCTTAGCTCGGTAACGTTTAGTCATTGGTTTTTGAACCGGTGAACGCGAATATTAGATATGGATCCATAGGGTTTGACATCCCCACTCGGGCTAGTCGCGCTAGTAATTAACGGGTTTTTAATACTTCGTAAACCTACGCACTCGCCAAGTGTTCTTTTAGGGGGTGATATATACGTTAAGTTAGTTACCAAGTACCCACGGTTAAGCATATACTTTTCATACTGTTTTGAATACGAAATCTCGTGGCCTACGTTACATTATTGTTACAATCAAACTATAGCTCACCAACATCCGTGTTAGCTTTTTAAGCATGTTATTTCTCAGGTGCTTAGACGTATGTTGCTTCCGCTGTATTAGACTCTCGGTGTTAGACTTCCGATGCATTGCTTAGAGATGTCTCAATTACGAAACTTTTACTTTGCATTCATAACTTATGCTATATTTGAACAGTTGCTTTGTAATGACCTTCGTGTCACGTACTTATATTAATGCTTTCTATTCGTAGAAGCACGCTATCTTCTGTAAAATGTTATCTTTCCATGAATGCAAACTTTTTTTAAAACATCATATAGTGTTGTAACCTTGTAATGGACCTGTTATTGATGATTCATACACGTTAATTTTGTACGGGCCATCACAATATCCTTCATTGTTCATTTAGACCATCCTGAAGACACTATAAATAATTATGGCTTGCTTTGCATATACGTCCGATTAGTCACTTTCAGCTAAAATTTCAACTCATTTAGTCAAATGAAACATTCTTAAATATCGGGTTCTTTATACCTTTGGTCTCATTCCGAAATCAAGGGGTTAGTAAAATCTAAGGCTAACACAATCCAGACATCAAATCGTATGGTGGTGATCACCATGTTTTCCATTATATCCGTCATCTTTGTATTGCGACATAAGCGCTCAATGTTTTAGATGAGTTTAGAAACATTCATGATGTATTTCATGCATCCGGCTTACTGAAGATGCCTGTAGGGCTAAAAACATCATCTTTCCTTTTGTGGGTATATATTCGGATGACATATTCGTGTTAGCAAGAAACGAAATCAATTTGTTGATCGCTTAGGACAAGAGACTTAATTAATGGCATATACATATTCTTACTTTTATACGCCCAAGTACCTTTCAAGGTAAATCGCTCACTTTTGAGCCCACGAGTCTCTCGGGACTTTGATACGCTCCTTATTATTCAAATAAGGTACCATTGTAGGTCACTACTTAAAATTTTGGGACGAAATTTTCTTTAACATGTGGGTAATGTAACGACCCGACTTTTTCGACTTGCTTTTGTGCTTTCTATTTTCACGAAACTGCGTATATGTGCGTACTGAGCTAGTTTATGCTCTAGGATCTTATTTAATGATTAATTACTTTCGTTAATATCTTACAACATGCTATTAAGTGTGTAATCACTTAACTTGATCCCCGAAAGCTTTTACGACCGTTGGTGTCACTTGACGTTTGAAACGAGCTATGTACTGTGTACACGTTTAACTTTGGTCATAATCGGAATATTATGACTACGAAATACTAATTGTTATTTTATAATAACAATTACTTGGGTTTTTGAATGCTTAATTACGCTTAGTAATTTACTAAAACACACTAGTTAGTCTTGTTGGACTTTCTACCTTGTTGGACTTTAGCCCCACCCTACTCTAGCTAGTGGACTATTTAACTAGCCCAATTATTAATGGATTAGGACCCATTTATATGTAAGACAAATGTCCATTTAATAAGAGCTAACATACTAGCATTTTTGTTAACCATTATCCTTAATGTTGTATGAGATCCTAACATAAGCACCAACTTTAGACAACCATTAACCAAAAAGCAAAAAGTGGTCTTCTTGCCCCCCCCCCCCCAATAGCTACGGCCTACACCACCATGAGGCCTCCTCACCTCCTATAAATACCAAGCTTATTCATTCCATTTTACACTTGATCTCATTCACAATTTACACACACTTACTCTCTTATTTTCTCTCTAGTCTTTCTCACTCTATAAAGTGTAAGTTTTTAAATTTTCTTTTCTTCTTCTTCTTCTTATGGTCACGAAATCATCATCATCATATGAAGATCAAAGCTTTTTAGCTTTTGATCTTGTTACATCTTGTAGATTCAAACTTGGATTTGAATCCTTCAAGAACATGGAAGATTCAAGCTTTCTAGCTTTGAATCTTCACTTATTTTATAGATCTAAATCTTTTAGCTTTTAATCTCTTTATTTTGTTGTAAAGATTCAAACTTGTGTTTGTAATCTTCATGTAACTTGAAGATCTAGCTTCATGCTTCAAGGATCTTCAAGAATAATCAAGATTCAAGCTTTCTAGCTTTGAATCTTCATTTCTTTTGTTGGATCTAAGTTTTCTAACTTGTGATCTCATTATTTTGTTATAAAGATCAAAACTTGTGTTTATGATCTTCATGTAACTTGAAGATCTAAGCTTTATGCTTCAAGATCTTCAAGAACACCAAAGATTCAAGCTTTCTAGCTTTGTAATATCATAACTTGTGTGAAAAGGATCCAAGCTCTCTAGCTTAGGATTCCATTACTTTGTTTTATCAAACTTATGTTCATACTTTTTTGATTGAATGAAAGTTCGTAGCTTTTGTTGTAGATAGAACTTGTAATTGTGTTAAGACTAAGAACATGATGTAACTTTGGTTCATCATCCTTCTAAAACTCTTAAGTGAATTGTATTCTTACTTGGTCTTAACATATTTTGTGTTGATGGTTAAATCTTGGTCAAAGTGATGCTAACACATCAATGAGTTGTACACTTGAAGCTTAAACGCATCAAGGATGAGAACCATGATAGGTATCAAGCACCAAGAAACCCACCGGAGCACTTGTTTGCTGTTTTTGGGGTCTGGTCAGACTCATGGACTTCTGGAAAATTGATTTTTAGATAGTTCGTTTTGATTAGATGACTTTCCGTTTAGGCCTCGCTAAATCCGATATACGGTTTAGGATTTATAGCCTTCCGAAAGTCACTACGCCTTTGTAACGACGTGCTGAAAATTCTGACCTACTCGCACTTAAACCGTCTCCACGGTCAAACGAAGATGAGTTAGGTTCTGAAAATTGGTCAGCGGTTAGAGGACTCACATATGGAGCCTTGGCCACTGACTACGCGTCTTTTCGATTTGTATAGAGGTCGTAGCAGCTGATCGAAGTCAGCCTTTTGTTTCGATCTCTATTCATGTTAAACTTACTTAGCTTTTATGAATGATGAATGATTATGATGATGATGACACTTAAACTTAATTTATGCACTTTTAAACTTATTGGTACAACATACTGACTTAGTGACCTTTGACTTAGGTTGACGACCTTTCGGACCGACTTACTACTTGCATACTTTTCGTATCGACTTTTACTGCTTATTCACTGTGAGTTATAGCATCCCTTTACTACTTTTACTATTTTTGGGACTGAGAATACATGCGCTTTTTACGTTTTACATACTAGATACGAGTACTTAAACTTTATATATGTGTGGGTTACAAAATGGCACAAAGATTACCCTTAGCTCGGTAACGTTTAATCATTGGTTTCCTAATCGTGAACGCGAATCTTAGATATGGATCCATAGGGTTTGACAACCCCACTCGGGCTAGTCGCGCTAGCAGACAACGGGTGTTTAATACTTTGAGGACAAAAGCACTCGCCAAGTGCACTTTTAGGGGGTGATATACAATACGTTAAGTCTAGTTACAGGGTGCCCACGGTTAAGCATATACTCTATCATACTGATTTGAAATACTAATTTAAACTGCTGGTTGAAGCACTGAAATCTCGTGGTCTACATTACATTACCGATTACAAACAAACTATAGCTCACCAACATTCGTGTTGACTTTTAAGCATGTGTTTCTCAGGTGCTTAGACGTTGTTTCTTCCGCTGTTAGACTTGCTGTCTTGGTGTTATAGACTTGCTGTGTTAGACTTCTGCTGCATTACTTAGAGATGTCTCAATCATGGAACTTTTATTTTGCATTCATAACTTAGGTTATTTTCAAACAATGGCTTTGTAACGACCTTTGGTCACATACTTATGTTAACGCTCACGTTATCCTTTGTAAAACGCTATCTTTTTGTGAATGCGAAACTGGTTTTCAAACAGCATATTGTGACGACCCGGGAATTTCTGACCAAATTTAAACTTAATCTTTATATAAGTTTGACACGATAAGCAAAGTTTGTATTGTTGAGTCTCAAAAACTTTGAACTATGTTCATGTACTCATTTAACCTTCGACCATTCCCGAAGATTCACGAACAATTGTTTATAAAAATTTGTGTATAAAAGTAAGTATATACAATAATTTGAAATAATAAAATACAATAGATCATTAAGATTAAATATGTAAAATAATATACAAGCTAATAATTGGGTTATTAAAATAAAGTCATATATAAATGTATATGAATTCTATAAATAATTATTATGATATATATATATTGGATTATACATAAAAGGTCAAAATATTATATGTTATTATTAAATAATACATAAATAATAAATATATAATACTAATATATTAAATTTAAATACAAGTTATAAAATAAGTTATTATTATTATTATTATTATTTTCATTAGTATTACTAACATTAGTATTAATATTAATATTAATATTAACATCAGTATTATTAATATTATTTTTTAAGGTCATACATGTAAATTATTTTATTATTGTTATTGTATCATTATTTTGATTAACATTCAATTAAATATCATGATTATTATTAATACTATCATGATTATTATTAATATCATCATTTTAATTATTATAATTAAAGGTTATTATTAGTAATATCATTATTAAGTATTATTTGTATTATTATTATTATTATTATTATTATTATTATTATTATTATTATTATTATTATTATTATTATTATTATTATCTTTACTTCAAATTATTATTATTACTTTTGTCATTATTCTTATTAATATTAGTATTATTTTGATATTGTTATTAATATTATTATTATTAATTGTCATTAAACATATTGAAATCTTTATTATGGTTATTATTAATATCATCACATTATTGTTATTATTCTTATTATTATTATTGTTAATATTATTATTATTATTATTATTAGTGTTTTAAATATTATAATTATAATTATTAATTATGAACATTGTTTATATAAAAATTCATAATACGGAATTAGAATCTAAAAATAGTTATATATCTCAATCCAGTGATTAAGTCGTTTGTCTCCAATTATGTTATCAGAATCGATGCCATCACAGATAAAATCCAAATTTCTGTTTGACATCGTTTTCCACCTTTATTTATTTTAATCTTCACGGATTGATTAAATTGTGTCATGATTCGTGATATATTAATTCAATTGATTTAATGTTAGGGATTAAACGTTCAACACTTCACACTCTAGTATCCAATATCAAGGAAATTTGTCCTCGCCTGTTAAAAAAAAAAAAAGAAACACTGGACATCGATATACCTCCGTTCTTGACAATATTAGTCAAAATTTGAATTCGAGTTTCATTTAAAAATCTATAAATGCCATTGTGTTAAGAATCCCTTATGTAATCTTTCTGTAAAGTTTCAAGATCCAATTTCATTTATCGAGCTTTAATTTTGAAGTCAAAGGTGATCTTCAAAAAGTCAAACAATTTGTTCATCAAGAAATTCGGATTCATTTTAACGTTTTAAGATCAATTGATGAATCAGGTAGTTTATAAATGAAATTTTCAACCTTTTTCATGTAGAAAGCTTGGTCTCAAACAGTGTCAATTTGAAAAATCAAGATTTATGTTCATACGAGCTCTATGTTTGCTGTTACAGTGGTTTTTATTTTAATTTCTTTTTATATTAATTAGTTTAATCGCTCAAACGAAAAGTTTCTATTTTGTTTATCAATTATAAACCAGTTTCGATACTCTGATGTTATGTTTGATTTCATTACTGAGCGATTAAAATTTGGTGCTGAGGAAGAAGATGAAAGGAAATTTAAAACGAGTTATAAAAATTAAATGGTAGAATAAATCAGAAAAACAAATGGGTTTGGATGGTTAGAGTGTTGTGTTGAGTAGCGAGTGGTCCCGGGTTCGAGCCCGGGCAAGGGCATTCTTTTTGCTGTTTTCCTTAAAGGTAGAAATCTAATTATTATTATTATTATTATTATTATTATTATTATTATTATTATTATTATTATTATTATTATTATTATTATTATTATTATTATTATTATTATTATTATTATCTATTATTATTATCATTTATTATTAATATTGTTGTTATTATTATTTTTATTAGTAATATTATTCATTGTTATTATTATCATTATTCTAATTATTATTATTAACCTAGTTATTATTAAGATTAAAACTATTATAACTATAAATATAATAAGTATTATTATTATGATTAAGATTTTTGTTATTAGTAATATATAACCATTTATATTGTTAGTAATATTATTGTATTATTAATATTAGTATTATTATTATAATTTCAAGGATATTAAACATATTAATAACATAGATATATAATAAAACCTAATAGGATAAAGATTATAGAAATTAGATATAATTATACGAATACATGTAAAAGTTATGATTATAGATACAAATTAATGTTATAAGAAACCGTAGTTGTTATCATAGAAACTTGACACAAAGATTATGATTTTCATGAATAAGAATATACAGATTTTAAAAAATATATATATTATTACAATTATGAAAATAGAAATCTTGGATATAAAGATTAGTAGAAAAATTATTGAATTAGAATTTTAATTAATTTATGATTCATAGGAATTACTAAAATTATTATAACTATTATTATCATAGCACAACTTAGTATTATATTTACTAATATCATTATTTCCAATAACATTATTATTATTATTATTATTATTATTATCACTTTTATCAATATTATTATAAAATACCACTATTTTTATTAACTTTAGTATTATCAGAATTAATAATAATTTCATAAACAAATGATCTGCGTATAAAAGATATATATTTAATATACATAACTTAACTATATTGATATATCTATATATAAAATGAAAATACACATAATGAAACTTATTAATCTACTATATATATATATAAAACACATCACTAAGAATAATATAAAAGTTCGATTACGATTATGTGTATTAATAAATATACAAATGATATAGGTTCGTGAATCCGAGGCCAACCCTGCATTGTTCAGTTGTTGAATATAGTCATATGTATTTTTACTACAAAATACATTAGGTGAGTTTCATTTGCCTTTTTACCCTTTATATTTTTGGGCTGAGAATACATGCGCATTTTTTTATAAATGTTTTATGAAATAGACACAAGTAATTGAAACTACATTATATGGGTGAATGATCGAAGTCGAATATGCCCCTTTTAGCTTGGTAGCCTAAGAATTAGGGAACAGACCCCCTAATTGACGCGAATCCTAAAGATAGATCTATTGGGCCCAACAAGCCCCATTCTGGAATTTGAAATACTTTAGTACTTCGATTTTATCATGTCCGATGGGTGTCACGGAATGATGGGGATATTCTATATGTATCTTGTTAATGTCGGTTACCAGGTGTTCAATCCATATGAATGATTTTTGTCTCTATGCATGGGACGTATGTTTATGAGAAATGGAAATATGAAATCTTGTGGTCTATTAAAATTATGAAATGATTATTTATGATAAACTAATGAACTCACCAACCTTTTGGTTGACACTTGAAAGCATGTTTATTCTCAGGTATTAAAGAAATCTTCCGCTGTGCATTTGCTTATTTTAAAGATATTACTTGGAGTCATTCATGGCATATTTCAAAAGACATTGCATTCGAGTCGTTGAGTTCATCAAGATTATTATTAAGTCAATTATAGTTGAATGTATTATGAAATGGTATGCATGCCGTCAACGTTCGATGAAAAGAAAGTTTGTCTTTTAGAAACGAATGCAATGTTTGTAAAAATGTATCATATAGAGGTCAAATACCTCGCGATGTAATCATATGTTATTGTATTCGTCCTTATGGATTAGGAAGGGTCGTCTCATGTGGCATCAGAGCGGTGGTCTTAGTGAACCAGGTCTTGCATTAGTGTATCTAACTGATAGTTGTTTAGATGCATTAGAGAGTCTGGACTTCGACCGTGTCTGCATGTCAAAAGTTTTGCTTATCATTTTTGTCAGAAATTGCCTGCTTATCATTCTTAGTCTAGACACGTCTTACTGCATTAATTGCATGAATAGTGTATTGACAAAATTCATATCTTAGCGTATCTGTAACTATAAACTTTGCCTGACATATCTCGTAAATTCCTCCATAATCTACGAAATCTTTTGCGCTATATATATATATATATATATATATATATATATATATATATATATATATATATATATATATATATATATATATATATATATATAGATATTCTATGTAATTAGAATATCATCCGATAGTCGGAAAATCATTCCATATCGAAAAATCCTTTATTCAATCGAACAAAATGGAATTCGTCATTAGTTCAAGTCCCTCGAATTCCGATATGGAATCCCACTCAAGCTCCAAAAGCAGTGTGACTGGAATGGATCAACCAATCAGCCATCATCTATTTTAGATGAATTGGGGATGGGTTCGTAGCCTCCTCAATCATTGGAGACAAGAAGAAGGCGATCCTTTTCATCCACCACATTGCCCTCTTGGCGAAGAACCTGAAGCACTTACCGGCGAACCTATCCGAAAGACCATTTTCTCTCTCATTTCCAGAGTATCTCGTCACGATTATATACTACATCAAATTCTAGATTTTATTTATCCGCTCATCCGAACCGACAATCACCCCGGTGTAATAGAAGAAGTCAACGAGCTTCGCTCTCGGGTAGTGGCTTTGGAGAATATGGTGCAAAGGTTACAAACACCAGCAGCAGCATCAGCAGCATAACCAGTACTACCATCATCAACGCCAACAGTACCATTACCACCCCCAACCACAACCGCGTCGTAAACCTCAACTTTACAATCTGTCCCACGAGCATCAATGTCATACGCCCTGTAGATACCAAGGAATACCAACAACAACAAACGATGAAGTGTTAATTCATAACTTCATCGGAGAAACACTCCGCGGCAATTATGTAATCTCTAAAGTCTTAGAGATTATCTATTCTAACCCTAACCATAAATCAGGTGAGTGAATCGAAATGATAGAAGGAAGAGTAGAAACCCTGACAAGAATGATGCGTGATTTATAAGCTAGACTTGTTTTATCAACAGCGTCAACAGTACCGTAGCATCACCATCACAGTCAGTGCCGTCAGTGTCATCAGAATCAGCAGCACCTATAACATCACAAACTCCTTCAGTTCAAGAACCATTGTGGACATCATTATGAATCAATAACGCGTATATTGTATCAATGAGTTATGAAGTATTAACTCACTCCCTCTGAAGAAATTATATGTATATTTTATATACATATATATATAAATTTTGAGATTAAAATAAATCTTTCCATACTAAGCTATTATGTGTGAATCTTAACTACTCGGTTAATTCATATTACTAATATGCAATGAGGTACGTCCTTCGTCCGCAACTTAACCATCGTTAGCTACAATTTCTGTCTCAATTCAATAAATTCCAACTCATAATAAACCAAGTGTATTATTTAAATATATGTTTGATTTTACACTTTCATCATCAATGTACTTGAAACTTTCCAAATAACATCATTCGTACCTGGCAAAGTTCACAAGAATTCCACAAAAACCAGCATCATGTATCAACAAATAACGAAGTATTGATTCATAATATTATTGAAGAAATACTTATGTAATTTCTAAAGTTTTAGGGATTACTCAATTCTAGTTTCAACCATAAATCAGATGAGTTTAATTTAATATTAACTCATTAAATCTATGTTACATCTAAAGAAAATATACACATATATATTTTCGTTAAGACTGTAATAAAAATTCTTTTGTACAAAATTTTAATTGTGAAATTTTTTTTAACGGGTAGGTAATACCCGAGAGATATATAAATTCACAATTAATATGGTACATTCTTCTAATCTGATTCAGCAATCATCAACTATACACACTATTTTCTCAACAACACACATTCTTTTATAAAAATCAAAACAACCATACTCATTCAAATTCAATTACATATGCTGATCTTGAAATCGCAGAATTCAATTCGAAATATAATCAGTATCATCACTCTTAGATTCCTATATCTTTCCAAGTTATACTTTGACTTCAAAACTTTGCTAGAACATCATATGTATATTAACAATTACAATCTGTGTTCAAACCCTCCGAAATTCCTGAAGACACTTCAAATAATGAACAATCGAGATGATGATCCAACCACATGTTATGCACAGTTATGTACCTGAAAAACTTATAAAACCAAAGTCATAGTTTAACACGTATCTGTGTCAGACCCTTTGGCATTTATTAGCTAAAATGACTTTTCAATTCCTTTCCAAAGTAGTCAGTTTTGTCACAGCTCCAGCAAGTCAACTTCGACTTTTCAGTTGAAACAGCCTTATTATAACCTTCATATATACGTTGCCCTTTCGCCATCGTTACCGGGGAACCATTTATGTTCCATCACATTAGCAATAAACTTACCAACAACTTCACTGATTTTTGATTTTCCGAAAAATCATTATAATTATCAAAACCCCATCATTTACCTATCTGCATCTTTTAACGAGAATTTCCATACGAATCATTGGGAATTAGCAATCAATATTTTAAAATCTCGCAGCATGTCGACGCCAACAGTTATATATATAACGTCTATCTCCTGGACTTACATACCGCAAATATGAAGTTTCTGAAAAACACCCTAAACTGCGAACTAGTTCTCAAAATTTTGAAAAATGCTGATGAAGCAGCAAGAACTGTAAATGACCTTAATAGTAAAAAGTTAGATGATAAAGAATAGTGGGTTGGCAAAGCTCAGAAAAAGAGAAGGTTTGGAATTGGAAAACGGATTGAGCAAAGTATGAAGGAGGCTGTGGACAAATTACAAGGATGAAATCTACCTTCAAAGAATCTAAATGATTCAGTGTCTGCTGAAATCCTTAACAAATACCTTGCTCCTTGCTCTAAAACCCTTGTGAACAATATTCTTCATCATCCTTTTATCTTAAATATTCTAAGATATCATCGTATCTTTCATTATAAATATCCTCCATATTTCTGAAGATATTTTCATAACCATTCTTATCTGAAATCATTTATCCCCTCGCATTATCTATATCACATTATAAATGAAACTATTTTAGTTTCTAAATTCTGAAACCTTCGAGTATAAAGTATGAATGTTTTGAAGTAGTGTTGGAAATTGAAGCATGACTTAGTATAATATAATGACACTTGATCAACGTGATTATATTACAGTAAGTCATGCTGAGTTTCTAAATGGAACGTGATGATTTACAGATCATAACATCATCATGTGCCATGTTACACGACTCCTGTACTCTATTTAACCTCTAAAATATCAAGAAAATATTTCTTGATGATTCGGTCTTTTTCAGGGTATTCTGGTAATTTAACAAATCAAGACCGTGCCATTACCATTTCCTTCCTTAGAACATTAACCATATTCATTCGAAACTCCATATCTACGAATTCTGGACCGTTACTTGATGTGCTTAATGGATAGAAGAGGAAACAGAGCATAAAGCTTTGAAGTGTAAATGGGGGTATAAATCGCAGCAAATAGGAGAGAGCATTAACTGTGGATGACAATGATTATTGGAGACAGCAGCAGGGACATCGAAATATAAGGGAGAATATAAGCCCGATAACAACACATAAATTATAAATCGTGTATATCAATGTTTATTGCAACATAAAGACACGTGAGAATCAAAAACACTATAAACCCATGAGCATAGTAGAAGTAGACAGATTCCTCCGGTGGTAGATGAAAAAGGAGAATGATTGATATAAAAGTCAGGATTATATCCAGAATTAAAACTGGATGAAGCATATTGACTGATGATTTAGAAATATAAATTAAAGTATAGAAAAATAGGAGTGGTGGAAAATAATGGAACGGAAAAAGTTTAATTTATAATGGAAATATCAGACAGACTAATCGAAGCAGATCATCGTATTTAATTACAGAGATCTTAATTTGCCGAAGAATCAAATCTTTTAGATTTCGAAGATTTTCTTTAAATCCCTTGAATTTTGGAAAATTCACCGTGACTGCGTCACCAGACAAGACGAATCTGTATTTATTCATTTCATTCTTTTGTGATAGCTTCATTCGTACTCTTTGAATAATCGAATTGTTTTATCCATATTACTCAATGATGATAAAACTCTATTTATCAACTCATATCCGTCATGCAAACATTTTTATTGTTAGCCATGACCACCACACTCAAATTTCAGGATGAAATTTCTTTAACGGTTAGGTACTGCGACGACCCGGAAATTTCCGACCAAATTTAAACTTAATCTTTATATAAGTTTGACACGATAAGCAAAGTTTGTATTGTTGAGTCTCAAAAACTTTGAACTATGTTCATGTACTCATTTAACTTTCGACCATTCCCGAAGATTCACGAACAATTGTTTATAAAAATGTGTGTATAAAAGTAAGTATATACAATAATTTGAAATAATAAAATACAATAGATCATTAAGATTAAGTATGTAAAATAATATACAAGCTAATAATTGGGTTATTAAAATAAAGTCATATATAAATGTATATGAATTCTATAAATAATTATTATGATATATATATATATATATATATATATATATATATATATATATATATATATATATATATATATATATATATATATATATATATATATATATATATATATTGGATTATACATAAAAGGTCAAAATATTATATGTTATTATTAAATGATACATAAATAATAAATATATAATACTAATATATTAAATTTAAATACAAGTTATAAAATAAGTTATTATTATTATTATTATTATTTTCATTAGTATTACTAAGATTAGTATTAATATTAATATTAACATCAGTATTATTAATATTATTTTTTAAGGTCATACATGTAAATTATTTTATTATTGTTATTGTATCATTATTTTGATTAACATTCAATTAAATATCATGATTATTATTAATACTATGATGATTATTATTAATATCATCATTTTAATTATTATAATTAAAGGTTATTATTAGTAATATCATTATTAAGTATTATTTGTATTATTATTATTATTATTATTATTATTATTATTATTATTATTATTATTATTATTATTATTATTATTATTATTATTATTATTATTATTATCTTTACTTTAAATTATTATTATTACTTTTGTCATTATTCTTATTAATATTAGTATTATTTTGATATTTTTATTAATATTATTATTATTAATTGTCATTAAACATATTGAAATCTTTATTATGGTTATTATTAATATCATCACATTATTGTTATTATTCTTATTGTTAATAATATTATTATTATTATTAGTGTTTTAAATATTATAATTATAATTATTAATTATGAATATTGTTTATATAAAAATTCATAATACCGGACTTAGAATCCAAAACAGTTATATATCTCAATCCAGTGATTAAGTCGTTTGTCTCCAATTATGTTATCAGAATCGATGCCATCACAGATAAAATCCAAATTTCTGTTTGACATGGTTTTCCACTGATAATGCTAAAAACGAACATATATTTCATAGCATTATTCCTCAAGAAAGACAAGCTTTTAGTTGCAATTGTCCTATTTACAAGTGATATTCGGTTAAATATTAAAAGGTGAAGACAAAAGGCAGATTCGACGAATTGAAGACGCAAATGACCAAAAAGCTCAAAAGTACAAAATACAATCAAAGAGGTTCCAATTATTGATAAGAAACGTCTCAGAATTACAAGAGTACAAGATTCAAAACGCAAAGTACACGATATAAAATTGTACGCAAGGACGTTCGAAAATCCGGAACCGGGACATGAGTCAACTCTCAACGCTCGACGCAACGGACCAAAAGTTACAAATTAATTATGTATATAAATATAATATAATATTTAATTAATTATATAAATTATATATTTATATTATATTTATATTATTAAAATCCGTCGGCAGACTAGGATCCAAACTTGTGTGAGCTGGATTTACGAACTCCGCGACTTGCGGAGTTTGAAGAGCAAGAGTGCTGCGACTCGCGGAGCAGCCAAATTCGAAAATGCCTATAAAAGGCAACGCATTCTGAACGTTTTATTATCCATATATCAATCTCTCTATCTATATGTAAACGTATATATATATATATATATATATATATATATATATATATATATATATATATATATATATATATATATATATATATATATATATATATATATATATTTATATTTTAATTTTAGTTTTAATTTTAAATCCTAATAATAAGGGTATGTTAGCGAATGTTGTAAGGGTGTAAGTCAAAATTCTGTCCGTGTAACGCTACGCTATTTTTAATCATTGTAAGTTATGTTCAACCTTTTTAATTTAATGTCTCGTAGCTAAGTTATTATTATGCTTATTTAAATCGAAGTAATCATGATGTTGGGCTAATTACTAAAATTGGGTAATTGGGCTTTGTACCATAATTGGGGTTTGGACAAAAGAACGACACTTGTGGAAATTAGACTATGGGCTATTAATGGGCTTTATATTTTTTTAACTAAATGATAGTTTGTTAATTTTAATATAAATATTTACAATTGGACCTCCCTATAAATAACCATATACACTCGATCGGACACGATGGGCGGGGTATTTATATGTACGAATAATCGTTCATTTAACCAGACACGGGAATGGATTAATAGTCTATGGAATTATTAAAACAGGGGTAAAATTATGTACAAGTACACTTGGCATAATTGATAACAAAGTATTAAAACCTTGGGTTACACGCAGTCGATAACCTGGTGTAATTATTAAACAAAGTAATAAAACCTTGTTACAGTTTAAGTCCCCAATTAGTTGGAATATTTGACTTCGGATATAAGGATAATTTGACGAGGACACTCGCACTTTATATTTATGACTGATGGACTGTTATGGACAAAAACCAGACGGACATATTAAATAATCCAGGACAAAGGACAATTAACCCATGGGCATAAAACTAAAATCAACACGTCAAACATCATGATTACGAAAGTTTAAATAAGCATAATTATTTTATTTCATATTTAATTTCCTTTATTTTATATTTAATTGCACTTTTAATTATCGTACTTTTTAATTATCGCAATTTTATTTTATCGCACTTTTATTTATCGCAATTTCATTATCGTTATTTACTTTACGCTTTAAATTAAGTCTTGTATTTATTTTTAAAATTTTACATTAGGTTTTAACTGCGACTAACGTTTTAAAAATCGACAAACCGGTCATTAAACGGTAAAAACCCCCCTTTATAATAATAATATTACTTATTTATATATTTGTATTTTTATAAATTAAAACTAATATAGCGTTAAGCTTTGTTTAAAAAATTCCCTATGGAACGAACCGGACTTACTAAAAACTACACTACTGTACGATTAGGTACACTGCCTATAAGTGTTGTAGCAAGGTTTAAGTATATCCATTCTATAAATAAATAAATATCTTGTGTAAAATTGTATCGTATTTAATAGTTTTTCCTAGTAAAATATAAGCTATTTCATATAAACCTCTGCGCACACCAAGTATTTTTGGCGCCGCTGCCGGGGAACGCCGAAGCGAAACGCCACACAAAAAAAAATATTTTTATTAAGTTTTATTTAGTTTTTGTAAAAATACATTTTTTTATATCAAAAATAAAAAAAACCGAAAAAATATATATATAAATCTATTTTTCAGATTTTTATAAAATTATAAAGTATTTCTATTTTTATTTTAGTTTTTCAAATATAAGTTTTATTTAATTTATATAAATATTTTATATAAATATTAAAACAGAAAAATATATAAAATATAAATAAAAATAATAATAAAACTGAACCTGTCAAATTTGAACCGGTACACGTTGAACCTGCAATCTCCGCGATTTGCGGAGGAATTGAACTGGGTTCACCGCGACTCGCGGAGCCGCCCAGACAGGTCACACAGAAACCATATTCTGCATTAATTACGGTGTAATTATTATTATTATTATTATTTAATTAAAACCCTAATTAGGGTTAGTATTTTAAATAATTAATTAATTTAGTTTTATTTATTTAATTTGTATTTTAAGTTTAATTAGTTTAATTAGTTTATAAAATTAATAGTTTTATAAAATAAATAATATAAAAATAATATTTTTATAAAAATTGTACTTTTTACAACTTTAAGTTTATTTTTATATTTTGTATCTTTTTATTTGTTTTAGCGTAATATTTGTATTTTTATCGTTCGTAGCTAGTTTTAAGTTCTAGTATTTTGCCGTAGCTTATTTTTACTTCTAGATTTTTAGGCTTTGTCGTAAAATCCCTTAAGTGCTTTTTCTTTAGACTAAGATTTAGATGCTTTAGAATTTTGCGACACCTTTTTAAGTTTTAGTACCTTTTTAAGTTATTGCCATTTGGGATATAGTTTTACTTGTAAGCTTTAATATTTTTAGACGCAACTTTTAATTCTTAGTTTTTAGTTCTTTTTTTAAGTTTCAACGCGCTACTTTCTTATTTTTATTTTTCGACGCCTTTTACCTATGTATCATTATCACTCCAATTAGTAATCTCAATTTGCAATTTTAATTTTAAGTTAGTGATAATAATAAGGTTGGGTTAGTCGAGTGTTTTAAAGTTTTATAAGTCGTTCTTTTTCTTTCTTATTTCTCCAAATTTAATACCGACACGCTCTTTTTCTTTCTTATTTCTCGCCATTCTAGTTTTTAGGACTTAGAATTTTCTCTATTTCTTATCTAAAACTTCTTAAAATTACGAAAATTTATTTTAAGTGGTTAAATTGATAGACATCAAAATTTTCTGGTTCGTAGTAATAGTTGGATTTATACGTGGACCGGGTTATTGGAGCCAAACAGTACTCAATTATATTGAGACCAAACGAATCATGCCCCTCTGCTGCATCTTTTGGCTATTCGAAACGTGGGCAAAATCAGAAAAGTCTATTAATTGGATAACTTATATAATTTTTCTTTCCTTTTAAAAACTAATAGGATATTCAGTGAATGCACCGAGCAAGACGTTCACCACCTTTTGTACGTTCACCACCTGTAACCAGATCAAGACATCTAGCAAATATTGTCGCCGTTGATTTTTCTTTAGAATCGTCATCCAGTCGACCAAGTACTCCAATTCAAATTTCCGATAATTCATTTTTTGAACCCGACCTCACAATTGAGAATCCGGAGAATATTCAGGGACAATTCATAGATCCTGAACCATTAATTTTTCCTCCGGAACCACCGATCATTCAAACAGAGATTGTTGAGGAACGAACCATTAAATCAGAATCCTCTAGTGATTCAGATTCAACAAATTCAATCATGGAAAATCTGGAACCTTTAAGTATGGAAGACCGAATGAGAGCTAAACGCACTGGCCAAGGTCACGCAATTACTCATCCAGACATTAATGCGCCAGATTATGAAATCAAAGGACAAATTCTACATATGGTGACTAATCAATGCCAATTTAGTGGTGCGCCGAAGGAAGATCCAAATGAACATCTTCGTACCTTTAATAGGATCTGCACACTATTTAAAATCCGAGAAGTTGAGGATGAACAGATATATCTCATGTTATTTCCCTGGACTTTAAAGGGAGAAGCCAAAGATTGGTTAGAATAGTTACCTGAAGGGGCGATTGATACATGGGACGTTTTAGTTGAAAAATTTCTTAAACAATTCTTTCCGGCATCTAAAGCCGTAAGACTTCAAGGAAAAATTGTTACGTTCACACAGAAACCGAATGAAACTCTATATGAGGCATGGACCAGATTTGGAAAGTTATTGAGAGGATGTCCGCAACATGGTTTAGATACCTGTCAAATAGTACAAATATTCTACCAAGGATGCGACATCACTACAAGGAAAGACATCGATATAGCTGCTGGTGGTTCTATTATGAAGAAAACTGAAACTGATGCTTACAAAATTATTGATAACACTGCTTCCCACTCACATGAGTGGCACCAAGAAAAAGATATCGTTAGATCATCTAAAGCAGCTAGAGCCGATTCTAGCCATGACTTAGATTCCATTTCAGCAAAGATAGATGCTGTCGAGAGATGAATGGAAAAGATGACTAAAGATATACACTCAATACGAATTAGTTGTGAGCAGTGTGGAGGACCACATTTGACAAAAGATTGTCTAAGTATTGAACTAACAATGGAACAAAGAGAGAATATTTCATACATAAACCAAAGGCCTGGAAATAATTATCAGAATAATTATCAACCGCCAAGACCAATCTACAATCAAAACCAGAATTATAACCGAAATGTTCCATACAACAACCAACAAGGTCCTAGCAATCAATAAGTATCCAATAATACTTACAATCAGCAAAGACCTAATTTTCAAAACAAACCACCACAAACCGATGATAAAAAGCCGAATTTAGAAGATATGATGACGAAGCTAGTTGAATCTCAAACACAGTTTTTCACATCTCAGAAACAAACGAATGAACAAAATGCTCAAGCATTTAGAAGTCAACAAGCTTCTTTTCAAAATCTGGAACAAGAATTAAGTAACCTAGCAAGGTTAATAGGTGAAAGAAAACCGGGAAGTTTACCTAGTGATACAAATGCTAACCCCCGAAATGAAACAGCTAAAGCCATTACCACAAGAAGTGGTACAACACTTAAACCACCTGAAATACCTGTAATTTCTGATGAAGCTATTCCTACTCCACAAGAACCACAACCTGAACAAGATAAGGAAAAAGAACCTGTAGTTGAAAAGGTTAATGAAGATAACACAGTTAAGGCTAAACCTTATGTTAAACCATACCAACCACCACTTCCTTGCCCAAGTAAAATGAAAAAAGAGAAACTTGAAGCCGAGCAATCCAAATTCTTGGATATGTTTAAACAGATAAATGTAAATCTTCCTTTCATTGATGTGATTTCAGGAATGCCTAGATATGCTAAATTCTTGAAAGATCTGATCACAAATAGAAAGAAAATGGAAGAACTCTCGGCCGTTACTATGAATGCTAATTGTTCAGCAGTGTTGTTGAATAAGATACCAGAAAAACTATCAGATCCAGGAAGTTTCACAATTCCATGTTTTCTGGGTAATCTTAGTTCAATAGAAGCATTGGCAGACTTAGGTGCTAGTATAAATCTAATGTCGTATTCACTATACGCTAAACTAGACCTTGGAAAATTAAAACCAACACGAATAAGTATACAACTAGCAGATAGATCAGTAAAATATCCTAGAGGGATAATGGAGAACATACTAGTTAAAGTTGGTACTTTAGTATTTCCAGTAGATTTTGTTGTTCTGGACATGGAAGATTCATAAGTTCCTCTCATATTAGGAAGACCATTCTTAAACACGGCTAAAGCAATGATAGACGTGTTTGGTAAGAAACTGACCCTAAGTATAGAGGACGAGAGTGTTACCTTTTCAGTTGATAGAGCAATGCAACAACCACAATATGTAGATGATACATGTTATTATATTCAAACTATAGAATCACATGCAGAATTGTTAGAAGAATTTCCAGAATTACAAGGAACAGGAGAATGTTCTTTAGGAGAAAGTACTGAACCAATTGATGAAACTGAAATGTTAGCTACACTAATGGCTAATGGATATGAACCAACAACAGAAGAAATTCAAATGCTAAAAGAAGAAGACAGATATCGATATAAATCATCGATAGAAGAACCACCAACACTAGAGTTAAAGCCACTTCCAAACCATTTGGAATATGCTTATTTACATGGTGAATCTGAATTACCTGTAATAATATCGTCTTCTCTTACTGAAAATGAGAAATCACAACTCATTTCTGTGTTGAAAGCTCATAAACCAGCCATTGCATGGAAGATTCATGATATTAAAGGAATAAGTCCTTCGTATTGCACACATAAAATCCTTATGGAAGAAGGTCATAAAACGTATGTGCAACGCCAACGAAGACTAAATCCTAATATGCAAGATGTTGTTAAAAAAGAAATTATTAAACTGCTTGATGCAGGTTTAATTTATCCAATTTCTGATAGTCCATGGGTAAGCCCAGTTCAATGCGTACCTAAGAAGGGTGGCATGACTGTCATTACAAATGAAAAAAATGAGCTTATTCCTACTAGGACTGTAACAGGATGGCGTGTGTGTATTGATTATAGAAAATTAAATGATGCCACCAGAAAATATCACTTTCCCTTACCTTTTATTGAACAAATGTTGGACAGATTAGCCGGAAACAGTTACTATTGTTTTCTTGATGGTTTTTCCGGATATTTTCAAATTCCAATAGCACCCGAGGACCAAGAGAAAACCACTTTCACGTGCCCTTATGGTACTTTTGCTTACAAACGCATGCCATTTGGACTTTGCAACTGTAGTGACCCGAACTTTTCCATGTTTATATATATTAATTGAGATTGATATTTACATGATTAAATGTTTCCAACATGTTAAGCAATCAAACTTGTTAAGACTTGATTAATTGAAATAGGTTTCATATAGACAATTGACCACCCAAGTTGACCGGTGATTCACGAACGTTAAAACTTGTAAAAACTATATGATGACATATATATGGTTATATATATAGTTAACATGATATTATGATAAGTAAACATATCATTAAGTATATTAACAATGAACTACATATGTAAAAACAAGACTACTAACTTAATGATTTTGAAACGAGACATATATGTAACGATTATCGTTGTAACGACATTTAATGTATATATATCATATTAAGAGATATTCGTACATCATAATATCATGATAATATAATAATTTAAAATCTCTTTTGATATTATAAACATTGGGTTAACAACATTTAACAAGATCGTTAACCTAAAGGTTTCAAAACAACATTTACATGTAACGACTAACGATGACTTAACGACTCAGTTAAAATGTATATACATGTAGTGTTTTAATATGTATTCATACACTTTTGAAAGACTTCAAGACACTTATCAAAATACTTCTACTTAATAAAAATTCTTACAATTACATCCTCGTTCAGTTTCATCAACAATTCTACTCGTATGCACCCGTATTCGTACTCGTACAATACACAGCTTTTAGATGTATGTACTATTGGTATATACACTCCAATGATCAGATCTTAGCAGCCCATGTGAGTCACCTAACACATGTGGGAACCATCATTTGGCAACTAGCATGAAATATCTCATAAAATTACAAAAATATGAGTAATCATTCATGACTTATTTACATGAAAACAAAATTACATATCCTTTATATCTAATCCATACACCAACGACCAAAAACACCTACAAACACTTTCATTCTTCAATTTTCTTCATCTAATTGATCTCTCTCAAGTTCTATCTTCAAGTTCTAAGTGTTCTTCATAAATTCCAAAAGTTCTAGTTTCATAAAATCAAGAATACTTTCAAGTTTGCTAGCTCACTTCCAATCTTGTAAGGTGATCATCCAACCTCAAGAAATCTTTGTTTCTTACAGTAGGTTATCATTCTAATACAAGGTAATAATCATATTCAAACTTTGGTTCAATTTCTATAACTATAACAATCTTATTTCAAGTGATGATCTTACTTGAACTTGTTTTCGTGTCATGATTCTGCTTCAAGAACTTCGAGCCATCCAAGGATCCATTAAAGCTAGATCCATTTTTATCTTTTCCAGTAGGCTTATCCAAGGAACTTAAGGTAGTAATGATGTTCATAACATCATTCGATTCATACATATAAAGCTATCTTATTCGAAGGTTTAAACTTGTAATCACTAGAACATAGTTTAGTTAATTCTAAACTTGTTCGCAAACAAAAGTTAATCCTTCTAACTTGACTTATAAAATCAACTAAACACATGTTCTATATCTATATGATATGCTAACTTAATGATTTAAAACCTGGAAACACGAAAAACACCGTAAAACCGGATTTACGCCGTCGTAGTAACACCGCGGGCTGTTTTGGGTTAGTTAATTAAAAACTATGATAAACTTTGATTTTAAAGTTGTTATTCTGAGAAAATGATTTTTATTAAGAACATGAAACTATATCCAAAAATTATGATTAAACTCAAAGTGGAAGTATGTTTTCTAAAATGGTCATCTAGACGTCGTTCTTTCGACTGAAATGACTGCCTTTACAAAAACGACTTGTAACTTATTTTTCCGACTATAAACCTATACTTTTCTGTTTAGATTCATAAAATAGAGTTCAATATGAAACCATAGCAATTTGATTCACTCAAAACGGATTTAAAATGAAGAAGTTATGGGTAAAACAAGATTGGATAATTTTTCTCATTTTAGCTACGTGAAAATTGGTAACAAATCTATTCCAACCATAACTTAATCAACTTGTATTGTATATTATGTAATCTTGAGATACCATAGACACGTATACAATGTTTCGACCTATCATGTCGACACATCTATATATATTTCGGAACAACCATAGACACTCTATATGTGAATGTTGGAGTTAGCTATACAGGGTTGAGGTTGATTCCAAAATATATATAGTTTGAGTTGTGATCAATACTGAGATACGTATACACTGGGTCGTGGATTGATTCAAGATAATATTTATCGATTTATTTCTGTACATCTAACTGTGGACAACTAGTTGTAGGTTACTAACGAGGACAGCTGACTTAATAAACTTAAAACATCAAAATATATTAAAAGTGTTGTAAATATATTTTGAACATACTTTGATATATATGTATATATTGTTATAGGTTCGTGAATCAACCAGTGGCCAAGTCTTACTTCCCGACGAAGTAAAAATCTGTGAAAGTGAGTTATAGTCCCACTTTTAAAATCTAATATTTTTGGGATGAGAATACATGCAGGTTTTATAAATGATTTACAAAATAGACACAAGTACGTGAAACTACATTCTATGGTTGAATTATTGAAATCGAATATGCCCCTTTTTATTAAGTCTGGTAATCTAAGAATTAGGGAACAGACACCCTAATTGACGCGAATCCTAAAGATAGATCTATTGGGCTTAACAAACCCCATCCAAAGTACCGGATGCTTTAGTACTTCGAAATTTATATCATATCCGAAGGGTGTCCCGGAATGATGGGGATATTCTTATATATGCATCTTGTTAATGTCGGTTACCAGGTGTTCACCATATGAATGATTTTTATCTCTATGTATGGGATGTGTATTGAAATATGAAATCTTGTGGTCTATTGTTATGATTTGATATATATAGGTTAAACCTATAACTCACCAACATTTTTGTTGACGTTTAAAGCATGTTTATTCTCAGGTGAATATTAAGAGCTTCCGCTGTTGCATACTAAAATAAGGACAAGATTTGGAGTCCATGCTTGTATGATATTGTGTAAAAACTGCATTCAAGAAACTGATTTCGATGTAACATATTTGTATTGTAAACCATTATGTAATGGTCGTGTGTAAACAGGATATTTTAGATTATCATTATTTGATAATCTACGTAAAGCTTTTTAAACCTTTATTTATGAAATAAAGGTTATGGTTTATTTTAAAAATGAATGCAGTCTTTGAAAAACGTCTCATATAGAGGTCAAAACCTCGCAACGAAATCAATTAATATGGAACGTTTTTAATCAATAAGAACGGGACATTTCAGTTGGTATCCGAGCGTTGGTCTTAGAGAACCAGAATTTTTCATTAGTGTGTCTTATCGAGTTTGTTAGGATGCATTAGTGAGTCTGGACTTCGACCGTGTTTACTTGAAAAATGATTGCTTAACAAATTTTGTTGGAAACTATATATTTTTAACATGTGAATATTATGTGATATATTAATCTCTTAACGTGTTTGATATTATATGATAGATGTCTACCTCTAGAACAAGTCCCATTGACTCACCTAATAATAATGAAGAGTCAAATGTAAATTGGAATGATTCGTGGACTGATTCACAAGTTCCCGAAGAGGAACCGGAAGAAGAGTCGGAACCGGAAGAAGAATCGGAACCGGAAGAAGAATCGGAACCGGATGAAGAAATAGAACCGGTGGGGGAAATAATAAAACGGTTAAGTAAAAGAAAATCCTCAACCAACCGACCAAGGTTAATTATGGTCAATGGTGTTTCCGCCAAGGAAGCAAAATATTGGGAGGATTACCAATTCTCCGATGAATCGGATTCCGACGAGAATTCCGATGATGTTATAGAAATTACCCCAACTGAATTTAAAAAGGCAAAAGAAAATAATAAGGGAAAGGGCATAAAAATAGAGAAATCTAATTCCAACCCCGATGAACTTTATATGTATCGTCAACGCCCGAAGTACTTAAGTTGTAACAATGACCCGGGAACCTCTAAACCACCAGGTTTTTCTAAACCAATGTGGACAACGACGGCTCGTATTAGGGGAACATCATATATCCCTAGAAACTTGGCAAAACGAACCAAAACCGAAGAAGAAGAAACGAGCGAGTCGGAATAAGATAGTTGTATTCGTGTGGTGTAATATATGTAATATAGTGTTCGTATGCTTTATGATATATGTAAAAATTGCTTGTATTAATAAGTATTTTTTTATGAATCTAACTCTTGTCTATTTTACAGTTTAAAAACACAAAATGGATAGACAACCCAATATTTTAAGAGACCTACCCGGAGACATGATTGATGAAATCTTGTCTAGAGTCGGCCAGAATTCCCCGGCACAACTATTTAAGGCGAGATCAGTTTGTAAGACATTCGAAGAACGTTCCAAGAATGTCTTGGTTTATAAGAGACTTTCGTTTGAAAGATGGGGGATATCACATTGGGAAACCCATAAGTTACGATGTGTTTACTTTGATGCATATATTGCGGGAAACCCAAATGCTATTTTACGCAACGGGTTAAGAAATTATTTTGACTCAATATATCCGAATATTGGACTTCGTGATTTAGAAAAAGCGGCTAACATGCAACATAAAGAAGCATGTTATGCTTACGGATTAGTAATGTTCGCTTCTTACCAAAGTGAGAACAAGAACATCGGGCTACAACTATTAAACAAAACGTTTCCACAAGTGACGGAGTCGGTAATTGGGGTAAGAAATGAGGTTTTTAGATTATTACGGGACTGTTGGACATTACGTAACCCTCGTCCCTTTGACGACGTTACAACACGCTGTCTTATCAACGGCCATAACGGTTATGTTGCACAAGACCAAGGATGGGAAGTAGTCCTAGTAAAACCAGAATGCGTGACTTGTTTCTGGACGTATGAATTACGTGTCTTTATTGCCTTTGCTGAACGACTTGTGTACTAGCTAGAATTATCTTCACAACTATCTTGTATCAAAGTTATTGTGTGCTATATTTCATGCTTTATGTAAAATAAGCGGTATTGTAAGTTTGTAAAATATTGTATAAAAGTTTGAACGCGAAATATTATTATAATCAGTTTTTCATATAGAATTGTAGTAGTTGAATTGTATATTAGCTACTAAGTATGAACTTAACGGGTAGGTACTACCCGAATTTAAACTTATAAAACGCTAATATGAAGAAAAAGCTTTTATAAATGAGTTCATATTATGCTACGAAATACTATTAACTACTCTTAATATTCTGTAAGATTAACTTGTTCCATTTAACTATTTTGAAGGAAATGGCACCGACTACTCGACACACCGTGAATATGAATGAAGAGGAATTCCGTACTTTTCTAGCTTCAAACATAGCCGCAGTACAGGCTGCGCTACATACCAACAATAACCTTGGATCTAGCAGTACAGGAAATCGTGTAGGATGCACCTACAAAGAATTCACTGCCTGTAAACCTTTGGAATTTGATGGAACCGAAGGACCGATCGGATTGAAACGGTGGACCGAGAAGGTCGAATCGGTGTTTGCCATAAGTAAGTGTACTGAAGAGGACAAAGTAAAGTACGCTACGCATACCTTCACAGGTTCTGCGTTAACATGGTGGAATACCTATCTAGAGCAAGTGGGACAAGACGATGCGTACGCACTACCGTGGTCAGCATTCAAGCACTTGATGAACGAGAAGTACCGTCCCAGAACCGAGGTCAATAAGCTCAAGACAGAACTTAGAGGGTTACGAACCCAAGGATTTGATATTACCACGTACAAAAGACGATTCACAGAATTGTGCCTATTGTGTCCGGGAGCATTCGAAGATGAGGAAGAGAAGATCGAAGCGTTTGTGAAAGGATTACCGGAAAGAATCCAAGAAGATATAAGTTCACACGAGCCCGCCTCCATACAACAGGCATGTAGAATGGCTCACAAACTCGTGAACCAAATTGAAGAAAGAATTAAAGAACAGACTGCTGAAGAGGCCAATGTGAAGCAAGTCAAAAGAAAGTGGGAGGAAAACGGTGATAAGAATCACCAATACAACAACAACAGCAATTACAACAATAATCGCAACAATTATCCCAACAATCGCAACATCAATCGCAACTACAACAAACGGCCCAACAACAACAACAACAACAGCAACTACAACAATCATCCCAATAACAATAATAACCGCAACAACAACAACAATCAGAAGCAGCTATGCCAAAGGTGTGAAAAGAATCACTCGGGGTTCTGCACCAAATTTTGCAACAAGTGTAAAAGAAATGGTCATAGCGCGGCGAAGTCTGAGGTCTACGGACCAGGGGTTAATAGAACGAAAGGAACAAATGGTGTCGGAACGAGTAATGGCGGAGCAAGTAGTGTCGGAGCAAGTTATGCCAATGTAGTTTGTTATAAATGTGGAAAACCGGGCCACATTATTAGAAATTGCCCGAACCAGGAGAACACGAATGGACAAGGCCGTGGAAGAGTTTTCAATATTAATGCGGCAGAGGCACAGGAAGACCCGGAGCTTGTTACGGGTACGTTTCTTATTGACAATAAATCTGCTTACGTTTTATTTGATTCGGGTGCGGATAGAAGCTATATGAGTAGAGATTTTTGTGCTAAATTAAGTTGTCCATTGACGCCTTTGGATAGTAAATTTTTACTCGAATTAGCAAATGGTAAATTAATTTCAGCAGATAATATATGTCGGAATCGAGAAATTAAACTGGTTAGCGAAACATTTAAGATTGATTTGATACCAGTAGAGTTAGGGAGTTTTGATGTGATAATCGGTATGGACTGGTTGAAAGAATTGAAAGCGGAGATCGTTTGTTACAAAAATGCAATTCGCATTATACGAGAAAAAGGAAAACCCTTAATGGTGTACGGAGAAAAGGGCAACACGAAGCTACATCTTATTAGTAATTTGAAGGCACAAAAACTAATAAGAAAAGGTTGCTATGCTGTTCTAGCACACGTCGAGAAAGTACAAACTGAAGAAAAGAGCATCAATGATGTTCCCGTCACAAAAGAATTTCCTGATTGTATTTCCGAAAGAATTACCGGGATTACCCCCACATCGATCCGTTGAATTTCAAATAGATCTTGTACCAGGAGCTGCACCAATAGCTCGTGCTCCTTACAGACTCGCACCCAGCGAGATGAAAGAACTACAAAGCCAATTACAAGAACTTTTAGAGCGTGGTTTCATTCGACCAAGCACATCACCGTGGGGAGCTCCTGTTTTGTTTGTCAAGAAGAAAGATGGTACATTCAGGTTGTGTATCGACTACCGAGAGTTGAACAAACTTACCATCAAGAACCGCTACCCACTACCGAGAATCGATGACTTATTTGATCAACTACAATTCTCGTCTGTTTATTCAAAGATTGACTTACGTTCCGGGTATCATCAAATGCGGGTGAAAGAAGATGATATTCCAAAGACTGCTTTCAGAACACGTTACGGTCATTACGAGTTTATGGTCATGCCGTTTGATTTAACTAATGCACCAGCTGTGTTCATGGACCTTATGAACCGAGTGTGTGGACCATACCTTGACAAGTTTGTCATTGTTTTCATTGATGACATACTTATTTACTCAAAGAATGACCAAGAACACGGTGAACATTTGAGAAAGGTGTTAGAAGTATTGAGGAAGGAAGAATTGTACGCTAAGTTTTCAAAGTGTGCATTTTGGTTGGAAGAAGTTCAATTCCTCGGTCACATAGTGAACAAAGAAGGTATTAAGGTGGATCCGGCAAAGATAGAAACTGTTGAAAAGTGGGAAACCCCGAAAACTCCGAAACACATACGCCAGTTTTTAGGACTAGCTGGTTACTACAGAAGGTTCATCCAAGACTTTTCCAGAATAGCAAAACCCTTGACTGCATTAACGCATAAAGGGAAGAAATTTGAATGGAATGATGAACAAGAGAAAGCGTTTCAGTTATTGAAGAAAAAGCTAACTACGGCACCTATATTGTCATTGCCTGAAGGGAATGATGATTTTGTGATTTATTGTGATGCATCAAAGCAAGGTCTCGGTTGTGTATTAATGCAACGAACGAAGGTGATTGCTTATGCGTCTAGACAATTAAAGATTCACGAACAAAATTATACGACGCATGATTTGGAATTAGGCGCGGTTGTTTTTGCATTAAAGACTTGGAGGCACTACTTATATGGGGTCAAAAGTATTATATATACCGACCACAAAAGTCTTCAACACATATTTAATCAGAAACAACTGAATATGAGGCAGCGTAGGTGGATTGAATTATTGAATGATTACGACTTTGAGATTCGTTACCACCCGGGGAAGGCAAATGTGGTAGCCGATGCCTTGAGCAGGAAGGACAGAGAACCCATTCGAGTAAAATCTATGAATATAATGATTCATAATAACATTACTACTCAAATAAAGGAGGCGCAACAAGGAGTTTTAAAAGAGGGAAATTTAAAGGATGAAATACCCAAAGGATCGGAGAAGCATCTTAATATTCGGGAAGACGGAACCCGGTATAGGGCTGAAAGGATTTGGGTACCAAAATTTGGAGATATGAGAGAAATGGTACTTAGAGAAGCTCATAAAACCAGATACTCAATACATCCTGGAACGGGGAAGATGTACAAGGATCTCAAGAAACATTTTTGGTGGCCGGGTATGAAAGCCGATGTTGCTAAATACGTAGGAGAATGTTTGACGTGTTCTAAGGTCAAAGCTGAGCATCAGAAACCATCAGGTCTACTTCAACAACCCGAAATCCCGAAATGGAAATGGGAAAACATTACCATGGATTTCATCACTAAATTGCCAAGGACTGCAAGTGGTTTTGATACTATTTGGGTAATAGTTGACCGTCTCACCAAATCAGCACACTTCTTGCCAATAAGAGAAGATGACAAGATGGAGAAGTTAGCACGACTGTATTTGAAGGAAGTCATCTCCAGACATGGAATACCAATCTCTATTATCTCTGATAGGGATGGCAGATTTATTTCAAGATTCTGGCAGACATTACAGCAAGCATTAGGAACTCGTCTAGACATGAGTACTGCCTATCATCCACAAACTGATGGGCAGAGCGAAAGGACGATACAAACGCTTGAAGACATGCTACGAGCATGTGTTATTGATTTCGGAAACAGTTGGGATCGACATCTACCATTAGCAGAATTTTCCTACAACAACAGCTACCATTCAAGCATTGAGATGGCGCCGTTTGAAGCACTTTATGGTAGAAAGTGCAGGTCTCCGATTTGTTGGAGTGAAGTGGGGGATAGACAGATTACAGGTCCGGAGATTATACAAGAAACTACCGAGAAGATCATCCAAATTCAACAACGGTTGAAAACCGCCCAAAGTCGACAAAAGAGCTACGCTGACATTAAAAGAAAAGATATAGAATTTGAAATTGGAGAGATGGTCATGCTTAAAGTTGCACCTTGGAACGGCGTTGTTCGATTTGGTAAACGAGGGAAATTAAATCCAAG
This sequence comes from Rutidosis leptorrhynchoides, assembly GCF_046630445.1. Taxonomy (NCBI): domain Eukaryota; kingdom Viridiplantae; phylum Streptophyta; class Magnoliopsida; order Asterales; family Asteraceae; genus Rutidosis; species Rutidosis leptorrhynchoides. The sequence goes on along the minus strand of NC_092339.1, from coordinate 2,872,612 downwards.
GTATATTGGACCATTCAAGATTATTGATCGTATCGGACCAGTAGCTTACCGACTAGAGTTACCTCAATAACTCGTGGCTGTACATAACACTTTCCACGTCTCGAATTTAAAGAAATGTTTTGCTAAAGAAGATCTCACTATTCTGTTAGATGAAATCCAAATCAACGAAAAACTTCAATTCATCGAAGAACCCGTCGAAATAATGGATCATGAGGTTAAAAGACTTAAGCAAAACAAGATACCAATTGTTAAGGTTCGATGGAATGCACGTAGAGGACCCGAGTTCACCTGGGAGCGTGAAGATCAGATGAAGAAGAAATACCCGCATCTATTTCCAGAAGATTCGTCAACACCTTCAACAGCTTAAAATTTCGGGACGAAATTTATTTAACGGGTAGGTACTGTAGTGACCCAAACTTTTCCATGTTTATATATATTAATTGAGATTGATATTTACATGATTAAATGTTTCCAACATGTTAAGCAATCAAACTTGTTAAGACTTGATTAATTGAAATAGGTTTCATATAGACAATTGACCACCCAAGTTGACCGGTGATTCACGAACGTTAAAACTTGTAAAAACTATATGATGACATATATATGGTTATATATATAGTTAACATGATATTATGATAAGTAAACATATCATTAAGTATATTAACAATGAACTACATATGTAAAAACAAGACTACTAACTTAATGATTTTGAAACGAGACATATATGTAACGATTATCGTTGTAACGACATTTAATGTATATATATCATATTAAGATATATTCGTACATCATAATATCATGATAATATAATAATTTAAAATCTCTTTTGATATTATAAACATTGGGTTAACAACATTTAACAAGATCGTTAACCTAAAGGTTTCAAAACAACATTTACATGTAACGACTAACGATGACTTAACGACTCAGTTAAAATGTATATACATGTAGTGTTTTAATATGTATTCATACACTTTTGAAAGACTTCAAGACACTTATCAAAATACTTCTACTTAACAAAAATGCTTACAATTACATCCTCGTTCAGTTTCATCAACAATTCTACTCGTATGCACCCGTATTCGTACTCGTACAATACACAGCTTTTAGATGTATGTACTATTGGTATATACACTCCAATGATCAGCTCTTAGCAGCCCATGTGAGTCACCTAACACATGTGGGAACCATCATTTGGCAACTAGCATGAAATATCTCATAAAATTACAAAAATATGAGTAATCATTCATGACTTATTTACATGAAAACAAAATTACATATCCTTTATATCTAATCCATACACCAACGACCAAAAACACCTACAAACACTTTCATTCTTCAATTTTCTTCATCTAATTGATCTCTCTCAAGTTCTATCTTCAAGTTCTAAGTGTTCTTCATAAATTCCAAAAGTTCTAGTTTCATAAAATCAAGAATACTTTCAAGTTTGCTAGCTCACTTCCAATCTTGTAAGGTGATCATCCAACCTCAAGAAATCTTTGTTTCCTACAGTAGGTTATCATTCTAATACAAGGTAATAATCATATTCAAACTTTGGTTCAATTTCTATAACTATAACAATCTTATTTCAAGTGATGATCTTACTTGAACTTGTTTTCGTGTCATGATTCTGCTTCAAGAACTTCGAGCCATCCAAGGATCCATTGAAGCTAGATCCATTTTTCTCTTTTCCAGTAGGTTTATCCAAGGAACTTAAGGTAGTAATGATGTTCATAACATCATTCGATTCATACATATAAAGCTATCTTATTCGAAGGTTTAAATTTGTAATCACTAGAACATAGTTTAGTTAATTCTAAACTTGTTCGCAAACAAAAGTTAATCCTTCTAACTTGACTTTTAAAATCAACTAAACACATGTTCTATATCTATATGATATGCTAACTTAATGATTTAAAACCTGGAAACACGAAAAACACCGTAAAACCGGATTTACGCCGTCGTAGTAACACCGCGGGCTGTTTTGGGTTAGTTAATTAAAAACTATGATAAACTTTGATTTTAAAGTTGTTATTCTTAGAAAATGATTTTTATTATGAACATGAAACTATATCCAAAAATTATGATTAAACTCAAAGTGGAAGTATGTTTTCTAAAATGGTCATCTAGACGTCGTTCTTTCGACTGAAATGACTGCCTTTACAAAAACGACTTGTAACTTATTTTTCCGACTATAAACCTATACTTTTCTGTTTAGATTCATAAAATAGAGTTCAATATGAAACCATAACAATTTGATTCACTCAAAACAGATTTAAAATGAAGAAGTTATGGGTAAAACAAGATTGGATAATTTTTCTCATTTTAGCTACGTGAAAATTGGTAACAAATCTATTCCAACCATAACTTAATCAACTTGTATTGTATATTATGTAATCTTGAGATACCATAGACACGTATACAATGTTTCGACCTATCATGTCGACACATCTATATATATTTCGGAACAACCATAGACACTCTATATGTGAATGTTGGAGTTAGCTATACAGGGTTGAGGTTGATTCCAAAATATATATTGTTTGAGTTGTGATCAATACTGAGATACGTATACACTGGGTCGTGGATTGATTCAAGATAATATTTATCGATTTATTTCTGTACATCTAACTGTGGACAACTAGTTGTAGGTTACTAACGAGGACAGCTGACTTAATAAACTTAAAACATCAAAATATATTAAAAGTGTTGTAAATATATTTTGAACATACTTTGATATATATGTATATATTGTTATAGGTTCGTGAATCAACCAGTGGCCAAGTCTTACTTCCCGACGAAGTAAAAATCTGTGAAAGTGAGTTATAGTCCCACTTTTAAAATCTAATATTTTTGGGATGAGAATACATGCAGGTTTTATAAATGATTTACAAAATAGACACAAGTACGTGAAACTACATTCTATGGTTGAATTATCGAAATCGAATATGCCCCTTTTTATTAAGTCTGGTAATCTAAGAATTAGGGAACAGACACCCTAATTGACGCGAATCCTAAAGATAGATCTATTGGGCTTAACAAACCCCATCCAAAGTACCGGATGCTTTAGTACTTCGAAATTTATATCATATCCGAAGGGTGTCCCGGAATGATGGGGATATTCTTATATATGCATCTTGTTAATGTCGGTTACCAGGTGTTCACCATATGAATGATTTTTATCTCTATGTATGGGATGTGTATTGAAATATGAAATCTTGTGGTCTATTGTTACGATTTGATATATATAGGTTAAACCTATAACTCACCAACATTTTTGTTGACGTTTAAAGCATGTTTATTCTCAGGTGAATATTAATAGCTTCCGATGTTGCATACTAAAATAAGGACAAGATTTGGAGTCCATGTTTGTATGATATTGTGTAAAAACTGCATTCAAGAAACTGATTTCGATGTAACATATTTGTATTGTAAACCATTATGTAATGGTCGTGTGTAAACAGGATATTTTAGATTATCATTATTTGATAATCTACGTAAAGCTTTTTAAACCTTTATTTATGAAATAAAGGTTATGGTTTGTTTTAAAAATGAATGCAGTCTTTGAAAAACGTCTCATATAGAGGTCAAAACCTCGCAACGAAATCAATTAATATGGAACGTTTTTAATCAATAAGAACGGGACATTTCAGCAACGCCCCTGCAACCTTTCAAAGGTGCATGATGGCAATTTTTCACGACATGATAGAAGAATGCATGGAAGTTTTCATGGATGACTTTTCAGTCTTCGGTGATACTTTTGAAACATGTCTAGCTAATCTTGAACGAATGCTTATTAGATGCGAACAATCAAATCTAGTACTTAATTGGGAGAAATGCCATTTCATGGTTAAAGAAGGCATCGTTCTGGGTCATAAAATTTCAAAGGAAGGAATTGAAGTGGATAGAGTTAAAGTAGATGTAATTGGTAAACTTCCACATCCCACCAATGTTAGAGGAGTTAGGAGTTTTTTAGGGCATGCCGATTTTTACCGACGTTTCATTAAATATTTTTCTAAAATTGCCACTCCTATGAATAAACTCCTAAAAAAGGATGCTCCATTCATCTTTTCAGATGAATGTATCAAATCTTTTAATATTCTTAAAGAGAAACTCACTAATGCGCCGATCATGATAACACCAAATTGGAATCTACCATTTGAACTTATGTGCGATGCAAGTGATTTTGCAATGGGAGCCGTTTTAGGACAAAGGATTGAAAAACGATTTTAACCTATTTATTATGCTAGTAAGACGTTACAAGGAGCACAAAAAAATTACACAACTACTGAAAAAGAACTCCTTGCTATTGTCTTTACTTTTGACAAATTTCGTTCATATCTCGTTCTAGCTAAAACGGTGGTCTATACCGACCATTCTGCTCTTAGATACCTATTTTCGAAACAAGATGCTAAACCACGATTAATCCGTTGGATCTTACTATTACAAGAGTTTGATATTGAAATCTGAGATAAAAAGGGAGCAGAAAATCTCGCAGCCGGTCATCTTTCTCGTCTTGAAAATCCTGAATTAGAAGTTCTAAATGAATCGGCCATACAAGATAACTTTTCTAATGAATATCTATTGAAGATAGATTATAATGAAATTCCATGGTTTACAGACTATGCAAACTACTTAGTATGTGGATCCCTTGAAAAAGGATTATCGTACCAAAAATGAAAGAAATTCTTCAGTGATATAAAACACTATTTCTGGGAAGATACACATTTGTTTAAAAGTTGTCCCGATGGAATAATACGCCGATGTGTATTCGGAGATGAAGCTAGTAAAATCTTAAACCATTGTCACACAGGACCAACAGGAGGGCATTATGGGCCTCAACTAACAGCAAGAAAAGTTTACGATGCTGGATACTATTGGCCTACAATTTACAAAGACGCACACCTTCTTTGCAAATCCTGTGATGCATGTCAAAGGGCCGAAAAAATAAGTCAACGTGATGAAATGCCACAAAATGTCATTCAAGTATGTGAAGTATTTGACATTTGGGGTATTGACTTTATGGGTCCATTTCCGAAATCTCATAATAATCTCTACATTCTCGTAGCCATTGATTATGTATCTAAATGGGCGGAAGCACAAGCTCTCCCAACTGACGATGCACGAGTTGTAGTCAACTTTTTAAAACGTCTTTTTGCAAGGTTTGGAACACCGAAAGCTTTAATAAGTGATCGGGGAACTCATTTTTGTAATAATCAACTTGAGAAAGTTCTTAAAAGATATGGAGTAACTCATAAAATCTCCACCGCTTATCATCCACAAACAAGTGGACAAGTTGAAAATACCAACCGAGCTTTAAAACGTATTCTAGAGAAAACCGTAGGATCAAATCCGAAGGAATGGTCCATTAAATTGGAGGATGCACTCTGGACTTTTAGAACAGCCTACAAAACTCCAATTGGAACCACACCTTTTAAACTCGTTTACCGAAAAGCATGTCATCTTCCAGTAGAAATTGAACACAAAGCATTTTGGGCTTTGAAGACATGTAATCTTGATTTACATGAAGCTGGACGTCTACGATTAAGTCAATTAAACGAATTAGAAGAATTAATACATGAAGCATACGAAAATTCATTAATCTATAAAGAAAGAACGAAGAAATGGCATGATAAAAGAATCAGAAGTTCAAAAGAATTTAAAGAAGGAGACAGAGTTCTTCTTTTCAATTCACGATTCAAGCTATTTCCTGGAAAATTGAAATCAAGATAGTCTGTACCATTCATAGTCAAAAGAGTTTTCCCATACGGAACGATAGAATTAATAAATTCAAATGGGATTGAATTTAAAGTTATTGGTCACAGAGTTAAACACTACATAGATAGTCCGATGGAAGTCGACAACGAAGTCAATCACAATTTTGATACCACAACTAACTAAGTGTGGGGAGAATCAAGTCTTTAAAGGATAATATGTATTTCTGTTAGAAGTAGATTTTCTGTTTTCGTGTAGTTCTCGAAAATGGAACCCGAATGGTCTTTCCCTAGCAGACCCTAAAGAACTAGTCTTCTCCCCCCATTCCGAATTATTATTATTTTTTAGTTTTTTACGAAATGAAGACTTCCTGTGAACTAAATCATGGTCTAATGCTACACACTTTGATTACTAAACGTAATAATGACACACTTCCGAGTGAACTGGTATCAGTAATCAGAAGTAAATTGGACGGAGTAAGAAAAGAATCCAGATGCGAAGATAATAAGTTACAATTTGGTAAAGGAAAATCAAAATCCGCAGCGAAAAGAAGAGCACGACACCTTGAAAGATGTCACAAATGCGGAAAATGGTCACACGAAGGTAAATGTTCAAATAATCAAACCTATTCAAACACCGAATTTGTTACTTTATGCAGAGACGGACCGTTTATATGTTTAGAAGAAAAAATATTAAATGCTCGAGGTTACGCCTATGTAGCCAAAACCAATTAGTCCGACTATCTTATGAGTGGGCTAGAGCATATCACTAAGAAATCTATTTCACAGGTAAGTTTGAACAGTTTTCATTTTTATTTTTATTTTTATTTTTAACCTTTTGATAATAAACGCTAATTTGTTCGCTATAAAGTATTAAATTGGTATTCAATAAAATTAGGTCTTGCGACCGAAATTATTGATATCATACAAAAATTTATTACATCACTGCGAAATTTACCGTTTATTCTTAAGGTATAAATATCTTTAATCAATCAACTCAAAATATTTCAAAAATTCGTCATGAGTTAAATTAGGTCATGGAACCGAAATTACTTTACCGAAAAGAGGGGCGTATATTTTTGATAATATTTGATTGATTAAAGTGGGATAAAAGCCAAAAAGATTTTTAATTTTATTTTTAAAAAAAATTAATAAATTAATATTAAAATAATATTGTAAACTTTTTAAATTAATATATTTAAAATTGTAAATATTTGAAAAATTGATATTTTTAAGTTTGTATGTAAAAAATATATAATATAAGTTTGGTGTGAATTTTTAATTTTAATAATATGAATTTTTAATTTTATGCATTTTAAATTTAAGTTTGGTGTGAATTTTAAAAACAAAAATTTACTTTATTTTGCTAAGTTAAAAATATGATTTTTAAAAATTCGTCGTAAGTTGAAGACTAGGTCGTTGAACCGAAATTGCTTTACCCAAGGGAGGGACGAGAACTTTTATTATCATTATTTTTAATCTTATTGAATTAAAGTATGCCAAAAACATTAAAAACCCAAAAAAATCTTTGCTTTTAAAGCCGCGCTTTAAATTGACAAATTTTAAAATTTTGTCGAGGGACGGACTAGGACATCGTTCCGAAACGACCTCGTCCTAAATAACAAGGGAAACAAAATTTTAAAATTAATTAATTAATTGTTTTATAAGTTAAGGTTTTTATAAAAAAAAAATACAAACACCGCGACTCGCGGAGTTTGTAATGGGTAAACACCGCGACTCGCGGAGTTTGTAAAATACAGAAAAAAATAAAACGCAAGAACAGATCAGTTTACCAACACCACACACAAATAACTGCGAAAATACCCGAAAAAAGCCTCCCAAATTCGCAATTTTTGGCCATTTTCATCAAATCTTTCACAAAATCATGTTGAGAAGGATGCTATCAAGGAATTACTCAACAAAAAAAGGTAAATTTCTACACCAAAACACCCTTTAATCCGAAAATTTAGTGTTCTTGAGCAATTTTATACCCAATTCGATTTTGATGCTTTTTAGTGTAATTATACTTGAATTGTTTTTGTATTATGCTTGTATAACCTAGATTGATGCTATTTAACATGATTAGAAGCCTTAAACTTTAAATTTTGAGTAATCTAGGGTTTGTGTTCTTGAGCAATTTGGGGCTTTTTGATATAAACAGGTTATGGTCGATTTTTGTCATGAATTATTGCTAAATTAAGTAGTGTAACATGTTTAGGTAGTTAAATGATCTAAACTTTGAGCCTAAACATGATTTTTGAGAATTAAAGTGGACTTTTTCAAGTCTAAAATTCATGAACTTGATTTTTGAGAGATAATGCCATTATGAAACTTGTTTAATTGCTAATAATGATTATTTTGACATGTTATTTGAGTTGAATGCTTATGAACTTGGCGAAAATTTTCGTATATGCTTATTTGAAAAAGTGTAGATTTAATAAAAATATGAAAATGAGCATAAGTTTGATATAAATTGAACATGTCATTGTAATTATTTTGATTGATGATTTTGCTGACACTAATACATATTTGGATGCACAAAAATTGTGTTTGATGTGTTTTGCAGACTGAAAGGGGTGAATCTTCATCCCATGCTCGCATTGCTCCTCCTGAGAATGCGGAACAACAGGATGTTGATAACTATTACAAACAAGATATACCTCATCCAGTTATGACATTTTCAGATATGCACGTGGAAGATTTGCACCCAAACTTGAGATTAGACAGACGTTGGATAGATTATCCAAAATACCAAAGGAGCTTGCACACTCTTCATTCTAAAGCTGTTGAAGTACCTAGGGTAATAGAATGGGAACCGTTAGAAGCCGTAGGATTGGGCGAACGGAATAGAGAATTACTTACACAGAGGTATGGTAATTCTACTTTTAACGATTGGGTATGATTATTCAACATGCGTAGACCTGTATATAACGTGTGGTGTGAAGAATTATTGTGTAGTATAGAAATAAATGATCGGGTAGCTACTTTAACCGATCGAACTTTTATTAGATTTTTGTTAGGAGGTTCGATGCGCCACATGTCTCTACTAGACATGGCTCAGGCCTTACATATATATACGCCTGAGGAGCTAGCATCTGCCGATTGTCAAGGGTTGATATTAAATGGTAGGAAGATTGATGAAAATTTTGATACGCATGGTGTATGGAGTCAAATGACTAGCCATCACTGATTTAAAGGGGGAAATTACTCTTATCTTGATATTGATAGAGCTGAATTAAGAGTAATCCATAGGTTTCTAGCGAACTCGATTACACGGCGAGGTAAAAATAAGGAAAAGGTAAATGAGCAAGATTTATTTTACCACATGTGTATTCGAGACCCACAAAGCGCTGTAAGTATACCTTATTGTGTGGGTTATTATTTATCGGCTATGGTTAGGGGGATGAGACTGCACAGTATAATAGGAGGTGGTATATTTATTACCTTAATTGCTGAGTATCTCGATGTGGATATAAGTCGGGGGGGATTATAAATCGAAGAACCAGAACCCCATGATACAATTGGTTTAAATGTATATCATGGTGCTAAGGTTTTGAAGAGGCGAAATAACGCCGCAGTACAATATAATGGAAGACATCCACAGGTTGAAAGAAATCAACAGCCAGGTAATGTGGGAGGGGGAAATGAAATGACAGAAATGCAAAGGTTTATAGCTTCACAAGAGTATGAAAATGCTAGACATCGAGCATTTGAAGATTGGCAAGTTCATCAAAACCACATCATAGCTCATTGCCAACATGTAGGTAGAAACTATATTCCTACTCCAAAGCCCGTATTTCTTCCCTGGTCTATAGAGATTCAACCACCGTATCCTACTTATAACCCAGCTGAAGCATTCTATAACACATACGGTTATGCATGGAACCCCTACTGGTATCAGTATCAACCCTAGTTTATTTAGTTTTATTTATTTTATTTTTGTAATGTTACTACATTTAGCACTTATGTTGATATTGTAATAGTTTTTATAATTTTCTAACTTTTATTATTAGATTTTAATAATTTTTGAATGTGGGGTAATATACCAAACTTCAAAAATATGTATATATATTTGCAGTTTATCTTATGTACACAACAGGGTAAAACAACGCATTTTCAAAGACTGGCATTAAGTTCAGCAAAAGCAACTAATTTTGACGACAAGATTCAAAATATATGTGAAATAACAACAAGACGGAATGAACAAATGATGTGCACCATTTATCATTCAACAAAACAACAATATGTTGGAAACTTTGGTAAAATTTAATCATTTTTCTACGCTAATCACCCTCAATAATTTAAATTGTTACTGTGATAAGTAAACATATCATTAAATATATTAACATGATACTATTAACAATTTATCATTTAACATGATACTATGATAAGTAAACATATCATTAAATATATTAACAATGAACTACATATGTAAAAACAAGACTACTAACTTAATGATTTTTAAACGAGACATATATGTAACGATTATCGTTGTAAAGACATTTAATGTATATATATCATATTAAGAGATATTCATACATGATAATATCATGATAATATAATAATTTAAAATCTCATTTGATATTATAAACATTGGGTTAACAACATTTAACAAGATCGTTAACCTAAAGGTTTCAAAACAACATTTACATGTAACGACTAACGATGACTTAACGACTCAGTTAAAATGTATATACATGTAGTGTTTTAATATGTATTTATACACTTTTGAAAGACTTCAATACACTTATCAATATACTTCTACTTAACAAAAATGCTTACAATTACATCCTCGTTCAGTTTCATCAACAATTTTACTCGTATGCACCCGTATTCGTACTCGTACAATACAAAGCTTTTAGATGTATGTACTATTGGTATATACACTCCAATGATCAGCTCTTAGCAGCCCATGTGAGTCACCTAACACATGTGGGAACCATCATTTGGCAACTAGCATGAAATATCTCATAAAATTACAAAAATATGAGTAATCATTCATGACTTATTTACATGAAAACAAAATTACATATCCTTTATATCTAATCCATACACCAACTACAAAAAACACCTACAAACACTTTCATTCTTCAATTTTCTTCATCTAATTGATCTCTCTCAAGTTCTATCTTCAAGTTCTAAGTGTTCTTCATAAATTCTACAAGTTCTAGTTACATAAAATCAAGAATACTTTCAAGTTTGCTAGCTCACTTCCAATCTTGTAAGGTGATCATCCAACCTCAAGAAATCTTTGTTTCTTACAGTAGGTTATCATTCTAATACAAGGTAATAATCATATTCAAACTTTGGTTCAATTTCTATAACTATAACAATCTTATTTCAAGTGATGATCTTACTTGAACTTGTTTTCGTGTCATGATTCTGCTTCAAGAACTTCGAGCCATCCAAGGATCCGTTGAAGCTAGATCCATTTTTCTCTTTTCCAGTAGGTTTATCCAAGGAACTTAAGGTAGTAATGATGTTCATAACATCATTCGATTCATACATATAAAGCTATCTTATTCGAAGGTTTAAACTTGTAATCACTAGAACATAGTTTAGTTAATTCTAAACTTGTTCGCAAACAAAAGTTAATCCTTCTAACTTGACTTTTAAAATCAACTAAACACATGTTCTATATCTATATGATATGCTAACTTAATGATTTAAAACCTGGAAACATGAAAAACACCGTAAAACCGGATTTTACGCCGTCGTAGTAACACCGCGGGCTGTTTTGGGTTAGTTAATTAAAAACTATGATAAACTTTGATTTAAAAGTTGTTATTCTGAGAAAATGATTTTTATTATGAACATAAAACTATATCCAAAAATTATGGTTAAACTCAAAGTGGAAGTATGTTTTCTAAAATGGTCATCTAGACGTCGTTCTTTCGACTGAAATGACTACCTTTACAAAAACGACTTGTAACTTATTTTTCCGACTATAAACCTACTTTTTCTGTTTAGATTCATAAAATAGATTTCAATATGAAACCATAGCAATTTGATTCACTCAAAACGGATTTAAAATGAAGAATTTATGGGTAAAACAAGATTGGATAATTTTTCTCATTTTAGTTACGTGAAAATTGGTAACAAATCTATTCCAACCATAACTTAATCAACTTGTATTGTATATTATGTAATCTTGAGATAACATAGACACGTATACAATGTTTCGACCTATCATGTCGACACATCTATATATATTTCGGAACAACTATAGACACTCTATATGTGAATGTTGGAGTTAGCTATACAGGGTTGATGTTGATTCCAAAATATATATAGTTTGAGTTGTGATCAATACTGAGATACGTATACACTGGGTCGTGGATTGATTCAAGATAATATTTATCGATTTATTTCTGTACATCTAACTGTGGACAACTAGTTGTAGGTTACTAACGAGGACAGCTGACTTAATAAACTTAAAACATTAAAATATATTAAAAGTGTTGTAAATATATTTTGAACATACTTTGATATATATGTATATATTGTTATAGGTTCGTGAATCAACCAGTGGCCAAGTCTTACTTCCCGACGAAGTAAAAATCTGTGAAAGTGAGTTATAGTCCCACTTTTAAAATCTAATATTTTTGGGATGAGAATACATGCAGGTTTTATAAATGATTTACAAAATAGACACAAGTACGTGAAACTACATTCTATGGTTGAATTATCGAAATCGAATATGCCCCTTTTTATTAAGTCTGGTAATCTAAGAATTAGGGAACAGACACCCTAATTGACGCGAATCCTAAAGATAGATCTATTGGGCCTAACAAACCCCATCCAAAGTACCGGATGCTTTAGTACTTCAAAATTTATATCATATCCGAAGGGTGTCCCGGAATGATGGGGATATTCTTATATATGCATCTTGTTAATGTCGGTTACCAGGTGTTCACCATATGAATGATTTTTATCTCTATGTATGGGATGTGTATTGAAATATGAAATCTTGTGGTCTATTGTTACGATTTGATATATATAGGTTAAACCTATAACTCACCAACATTTTTGTTGACGTTTAAAGCATGTTTATTCTCAGGTGAATACTAAGAGCTTCCGCTGTTGCATACTAAAATAAGGACAAGATTTGGAGTCCATATTTGTATGATATTATGTAAAAACTGCATTCAAGAAACTGATTTCGATGTAACATATTTGTATTATAAACCATTATGTAATGGTCGTGTGTAAACAGGATCTTTTAGATTATCATTATTTGATAATCTACGTAAAGCTTTTTAAACCTTTATTTATGAAATAAAGGTTATGGTTTGTTTTAAAAATGAATGCAGTCTTTAAAAAACGTCTCATATAGAGATCAAAACCTCGCAACGAAATCAATTAATATGGAACGTTTTTAATCAATAAGAACGGGACATTTCAGTTGGTATCCGAGCGTTGGTCTTAGAGAACCAGAATTTTGCATTAGTGTGTCTTATCGAGTTTGTTAGGATGCATTATTGAGTATGGACTTCGACCGTGTTTACTTGAAAAATGATTGCTTAACAAATTTTGTTGGAAACTATATATTTTTAACATGTGAATATTATGTGATATATTAATCTCTTAATGCGTTTGATATTATGTGATAGATGTCTACCTCTAGAACAAGTCCCATTGACTCACCTAATAATAATGAAGAGTCAAATGTAAATTGGAATGATTCGTGGACTGATTCACAAGTTCCCGACGAGGAACCGGAAGAAGAGTCGGAACCGGAAGAAGAATCGGAACCGAAAGAAGAATCGGAACCGGATGAAGAAATAGAACTGGTGGGGGAAATAATAAAACGGTTAAGTAAAAGAAAATCCTCAACCAACCGACCAAGGTTAATTATGGTCAATGGTGTTTTCGCCAAGGAAGCAAAATATTGGGAGGATTACCAATTATTCGATGAATCGGATTCCGACGAGAATTCCGATGATGTTATAGAAATTACCCCAACTGAATTTAAAAAGGCAAAAGAAAATAATAAGGGAAAGGGCATAAAAATAGAGAAATCTAATTCCAACCTCGATGAACTTTATATGTATCGTCAACCCCCGAAGTCCTTAAGTTGTAACAATGACCCGGGAACCTCTAAACCACCAGGTTTTTCTAAACCAATGTGGAAAACGACGGCTCGTATTAGGGGAACATCATATATCCCTAGAAACTTGGCAAAACGAACCAAAACCGAAGAAGAAGAAACAAGCGAGTCGGAATAAGATAGTTGTATTCGTGTGGTGTAATATATGTAATATAGTGTGCTTATGCTTTATGATATATGTAAAAATTGCTTGTATTAATAAGTATTTTTTTTATGAATCTAACTCTTGTCTATTTTACAGTATAAAAACACAAAATGGATAGACAACCCAATATTTTAAGAGACCTACCCGCAGACATGATTGATGAAATCTTGTCTAGAGTCGGTCAGAATTCTTTGGCACAACTATTTAAGGCGAGATCAGTTTGTAAGACATTCGAAGAACGTTCTAAGAATGTATTGGTTTATAAAAGGCTTTCGTTCGAAAGATGGGGGATATCACATTGGAAAATCCATAAGTTACGATGTGTTTACTTTGACGCATATATTGCGGGGAACCCAAATGCTATTTTACGCAATGGGTTAAGAAATTATTTTGACTCAATATATCCGAATATTGGACTTCATGATTTAGAAAAAGCGGCTAACATGCAACATAAAGAAGCATGTTATGCTTACGGATTAGTAATGTTCGCTTCTCACCAAAGTGAGAACAAGAACATCGGGCTACAACTATTAAACAAAATGTTCCCACAAGTGACGGAGTCGGTAATTGGGGTAAGAAATGAGGTTTTTAGATTGTTACGGGACTGTTGGACATTACGTAACCCTCGTCCCTTTGACGACGTTACCACACGCTGTATTATCAACGGCCATAATGGTTATGTTCCACAAGACCAAGGATGGGAAGTAATCCTAGTAAAACCAGAATGCATGACTTGTTTCTGGACATATGAATTACGTGTCTTTATTGCCTTTGCTGAACGACTTGTGTACTAGCTAGAATTATCTTCACAACCATCTTGTATCAAATTTATTGTGTGCTATATTTCATGCTATATGTAAAATAAGCGGTATTGTAAGTTTGTAAAATATTGTGTAAAAGTTTGAACGCGAAATATTATTATAATCAGTTTTTCATATAGAATTGTAGTAGTTGAATTGTATATTAGCTACTAAGTATGAACTTAACGGGTAGGTACTACCCGAATATAAACTTATAAAACGCTAATATGAAGAAAAAGCTTTTATAAATGAGTTCATATTATGCTACGAAATACTATTAACTACTCTTAATATTCTGTATGATTAACTTGTTCCATTTGACTATTTTGAAGGAAATGGCACCAACTACTCGACACACCGTGAATATGAATGAAGAGGAATTCCGTACTTTTCTAGCTTCAAACATAGTCGCAGTACAGGCTGCGCTACATACCAACAATAACCTTGGATCTAGCAGTACAGGAAATCGTGTAGGATGCACCTACAAAGAATTCACTGCCTGCAAACCTTTGGAATTTGATGGAACCGAAGGACCGATCGGATTGAAACGGTGGACCGAGAAGGTCGAATCGGTGTTTGCCATAAGTAAGTGTACTGAAGAGGACAAAGTGAAGTACGCTATGCATACCTTCACAGGTTCTGCGTTAACATGGTGGAATACCTATCTAGAGCAAGTGGGACAAGACGATGCGTACACACTACCGTGGTCAGCATTCAAGCACTTGATGAACGAGAAGTACCGTCCCAGAACCGAGGTCAATAAGCTCAAGACAGAACTTAGAGGGTTACGAACCCAAGGATTTGATATTACCACGTACGAAAGACGATTCACAGAATTGTGCCTATTGTGTCCGGGAGCATTCGAAGATGAGGAAGAGAAGATCGACGCGTTTGTGAAAGGATTACCGGAAAGAAACCAAGAAGATATAAGTTCACACGAGCCCGCCTCCATACAACAGGCATGTAGAATGGCTCATAAACTAGTGAACCAGATTGAAGAAAGAATTAAAGAACAGACTGCTGAAGAGGCCAATGTGAAGCAAGTCAAAAGAAAGTGGGAGGAAAACGGTGATAAGAATCACCAATACAACAACAACAGCAATTACAACAATAATCGCAACAATTATCCCAACAATCGCAACATCAATCACAACTACAACAAACGGCCCAACAACAACAACAACAATCAGAAGCAGCTATGCCAAAGGTGTGAAAAGTATCACTCGGGGTTCTGCACCAAATTCTGCAACAAGTGTAAAAGAAATGTTCATAGCGCGGCGAAGTGTGAAGTCTACGGACCAGGGGTTAATAGAACAAAAGGAACAAATGGTGTCGGAACGAGTAATGGCGGAGCAAGTAGTGTCGGAGCAAGTTATGCCAATGTAGTTTGTTATAAATGTGGAAAACCGGGCCAAATTATTAGAAATTGGTCGAACCAGGAGAACACGAATGGACAAGGCCGCGGAAGAGTTTTCAATATTAATGCGGCAGAGGCGCAGGAAGACCCGGAGCTTGTTACGGGTACATTTCTTATTCACAATAAATCTGCTTACGTTTTATTTGATTCGGGTGCGGATAGAAGCTATATGAGTAGAGATTTTTGTGCTAAATTAAGTTGTCCATTGACGCCTTTGGATAGTAAATTTTTACTCGAATTAGCAAATGGTAAATTAATTTCAGCAGATAATATATGTCAGAATCGAGAAATTAAACTGGTTAGCGAAACATTTAAGATTGATTTGATACCAGTAGAGTTAGGGAGTTTTGATGTGATAATCGGTATGGACTGGTTGAAAGAAGTGAAAGCAGAGATCGTTTGTTACAAAAATGTAATTCGCATTATACGAGAAAAAGGAAAACCCTTAATGGTGTACGGAGAAAAGGGCAACACGAAGCTACATCTTATTAGTAATTTTAAGGCACAAAAACTAATAAGAAAAGGTTGCTATGCTGTTTTAGCACACGTCGAGAAAGTACAAACTGAAGAAAAGAGCATCAATGATGTTCCCATTGCAAAAGAATTTCCCGATGTATTTCCGAAAGAATTACCGGGATTACCCCCACATCGATCCGTTGAATTTCAAATAGATCTTGTACTAGGAGCTGCACCAATAGCTCGTGCTCCTTACAGACTCGCACCCAGCGAGATGAAAAAACTGCAAAGCCAATTACAAGAACTTTTAGAGCGTGGTTTCATTCAACCAAGCACATCACCGTGGGGAGCTCCTGTTTTGTTTGTCAAGAAGAAGGATGGTACATTTAGGTTGTGCATTGACTACAGAGAGTTGAACAAACTTACCATCAAGAACCGTTATCCACTGCCGAGAATTGACGACTTATTTGATCAACTACAAGGCTCGTCGGTTTATTCGAAGATCGATTTACGTTCTGGATATCATCAAATGCGAGTAAAGGAGGATGATATTCCAAAAACTGCTTTTAGGACGCGTTATGGTCATTACGAGTTTATGGTTATGCCGTTTGGATTGACTAACGCACCAGATGTGTTCATGGACCTTATGAACCGAGTGTGTGGGCCATATCTTGACAAGTTTGTCATTGTTTTCATCGATGACATACTTATTTACTCAAAGAATGATCAAGAGCACGAAGAACATTTGAGAAAAGTGCTAGAAGTATTGAGGAAAGAAAAACTGTACGCTAAGTTTTCAAAGTGTGCATTTTGGTTGGAAGAAGTTCAATTCCTCGGTCACATAGTGAACAAAGAAGGTATTAAGGTGGATCCGGCAAAGATAGAAACTGTTAAAAAGTGGGAAACCCCAAAAACTCCGAAACACATACGCCAGTTTTTAGGACTAGCTGGTTACTACAGAAGGTTCATCCAAGACTTTTCCAGAATAGCAAAACCCTTGACTGCATTAACGCATAAATGGAAGAAATTTGAATGGAATGATGAACAAGAGAAAGCGTTTCAGTTATTGAAGAAAAAGCTAACTACGGCACCTATATTGTCATTGCCTGAAGGGAATGATAATTTTGTGATTTATTGTAACGCATCAAAGCAAGGTCTCGATTGTGTATTAATGCAACGGACGAAGGTGATTGCTTATGCGTCTAGACAATTGAAGATTCAAGAACAAAATCACACGACGCATGATTTGGAATTAGGCGCGGTTGTTTTTGTATTAAAGACTTGGAGGCACTACTTATATGGGGTCAAAAGTATTATATATACCGACCACAAAAGTCTTCAACACATATTTAATCAGAAACAACTGAATATGAGGCAGCGTAGATGGATTGAATTGTTGAATGATTACGACTTTGAGATTTGTTACCACCCGGGGAAGGCAAATGTGGTAGCCGATGCCTTGAGCAGGAAGGACAGAGAACCCATTCGAGTAAAATCTATGAATATAATGATTCATAATAACCTTACTACTCAAATAAAGGAGGCGCAACAAGGAGTTTTAAAAGAGGGAAATTTAAAGGATGAAATACCCAAAGGAGCGGAGAAGCATCTTAATATTCGGGAAGACGGAACCCGGTATAGGGCTGAAAGGATTTGGGTACTAAAATTTGGAGATATGAGAGAAATGGTACTTAGAGAAGCTCATAAAACCAGATACTCAATACATCCTGGAACGGGGAAGATGTACAAGGATCTCAAGAAACATTTTTGGTGGCCGGGTATGAAAGCCGATATTGCTAAATACGTAGGAGAATGTTTGACGTGTTCTAAGGTCAAAGCTGAGCATCAGAAACCATCAGGTCTACTTCAATAACCAGAAATCCCGGAATGGAAATGGGAAAACATTACCATGGATTTCATCACTAAATTGCCAAGGACTGCAAGTGGTTTTGATACTATTTGGGTAATAGTTGATCGTCTCACCAAATCAGCACACTTCCTGCCAATAAGAGAAGATGACAAGATGGAGAAGTTAGCACGACTGTATTTGAAGGAAGTCGTCTCCAGACATGGAATACCAATCTCTATTATCTCTGATAGGGATGGCAGATTTATTTCAAGATTCTGGCAGACATTACAGCAAGCATTAGGAACTCGTTTAGACATGAGTACTGCCTATCATCCACAAACTGATGGGCAGAGCAAAAGGACGATACAAACGCTTGAAGACATGCTACGATCATGTGTTATTGATTTCAGAAACAGTTGGGATCGACATCTACCGTTAGCAGAATTTTCCTACAACAACAGCTACCATTCAAGCATTGAGATGGCACCGTTTGAAGCACTTTATGGTAGAAAGTGCAGGTCTCCGATTTGTTGGAGTGAAGTGGGGGATAGACAGATTACGGGTCCGGAGATTATACAAGAAACTACCGAGAAGATCATCCAAATTCAACAACGGTTGAAAACCACCCAAAGTCGATAAAAGAGCTACGCTGACATTAAAAGAAAAGATATAGAATTTAAAATTGGAGAGATGGTCATGCTTAAAGTTGCACCTTGGAAAGGCGTTGTTCGATTTGGTAAACGAGGAAAATTAAATTCAAGGTATATTGGACCATTCAAGATTATTGATCGTGTCGGACCAGTAGCTTACCGACTTGAGTTACCTCAACAACTCGCGGCTGTACATAACACTTTCCACGTCTCGAATTTGAAGAAATGTTTTGCTAAAGAAGATCTCACTATTCCGTTAGATGAAATCCAAATCAACGAAAAACTCCAATTCATCGAAGAACCCGTCGAAATAATGGATCGTGAGGTTAAAAGACTTAACCAAAACAAGATACCAATTGTTAAGGTTTGATGGAATGCTCGTAGAGGACCCGAGTTCACCTGGGAGCGTGAAGATCAGATAAAGAAGAAATACCCGCATCTATTTCCAGAAGATTCGTCAACACCTTCAACAGCTTAAAATTTTGGGACGAAGTTTATTTAACGGGTAGGTACTGTAGTGACCCGAACTTTTTCATGTTTATATATATTAATTGAGATTGATATTTACATGATTAAATGTTTCCAACATGTTAAGCAATCAAACTTGTTAAGACTTGATTAATTGAAATATGTTTCATATAGACAATTGACCACCCAAGTTGACCGGTGATTCACGAACGTTAAAACTTGTAAAAACTATATGATGACATATATATGGATATATATATAGTTAACATGATACTATGATAATTAAACATATCATTAAGTATATTAACAATGAACTACATATGTAAAAACAAGACTACTAACTTAATGATTTTTAAACGAGACATATATGTAACGATTATCGTTATAAAGACATTTAATGTATATATATTATATTAAGAGATATTCATACATGATAATATCATGATAATATAATAATTTAAAATCTAATTTTATATTATAAACATTGGGTTAACAACATTTAACAAGATCGTTAACCTAAAGGTTTCAAAACAACACTTACATGTAACGACTAACGATGACTTAACGACTCAGTTAAAATGTATATACATGTAGTGTTTTAATATGTATTTATACACTTTTGAAAGACTTCAATACACTTATCAAAATATTTCTACTTAACAAAAATTCTTACAATTACATCCTCGTTCAGTTTCATCAACAATTTTACTCGTATGCACCCGTATTCGTACTCGTACAATACACAGCTTTTAGATGTATGTACTATTGGTATATACACTCCAATGATCAGCTCTTAGCAGCCCATGTGAGTCACCTAACACATGTAGGAACCATCATTTGGCAACTAGCATGAAATATCTCATAAAATTACAAAAATATGAGTAATCATTCATGACTTATTTACATGAAAACAAAATTACATATCCTTTATATCTAATCCATACACCAACGACCAAAAACACCTGAAAACACTTTCATTCTTCAATTTTCTTCATCTAATTGATCTCTCTCAAGTTCTATCTTCAAGTTCTAAGTGTTCTTCATAAATTCTACAAGTTCTAGTTACATAAAATCAAGAATACTTTCAAGTTTGCTAGCTCACTTCCAATCTTGTAAGGTGATCATCCAACCTCAAGAAATCTTTGTTTCTTATAGTAGTTTATCATTCTAATACAAGGTAATAATCATATTCAAACTTTGGTTCAATTTCTATAACTATAACAATCTTATTTCAAGTGATGATCTTACTTGAACTTGTTTTCGTGTCATGATTCTGCTTCAAGAACTTCGAGCCATCCAAGGATCCGTTGAAGCTAGATCCATTTTTCTTTTTTCCAGTAGGTTTATCCAAGGAACTTAAGGTAGTAATGATGTTCATAACATCATTCGATTCATACATATAAAGCTATCTTATTCGAAGGTTTAAACTTGTAATCACTAGAACATAGTTTAGTTAATTCTAAACTTGTTCGCAAACAAAAGTTAATCCTTCTAACTTGACTTTTAAAATAAACTAAACACATGTTCTATATCTATATGATATGCTAACTTAATGATTTAAAACCTGAAAACACGAAAAACACCGTAAAACCGGATTTACGCCGTCGTAGTAACACCGCGGGCTGTTTTGGGTTAGTTAATTAAAAACTATGATAAACTTTGATTTAAAAGTTGTTATTCTGAGAAAATGATTTTTATTATGAACATGAAACTATATCCAAAAATTATGGTTAAACTCAAAGTGGAAGTATGTTTTCTAAAATGGTCATCTAGACGTCGTTCTTTCGACTGAAATGACTACCTTTACAAAAATGACTTGTAACTTATTTTTCCGACTATAAACCTATACTTTTTCTGTTTAGATTCATAAAATAGAGTTCAATATGAAACCATAGCAATTTGATTCACTCAAAACGGATTTAAAATGAAGAAGTTATGGGTAAAACAAGATTGGATAATTTTTCTCATTTTAGCTACGTGAAAATTGGTAACAAATCTATTCCAACCATAACTTAATCAACTTGTATTGTATATTATGTAATCTTGAGATACCATAGACACGTATACAATGTTTCGACCTATCATGTCGACACATCTATATATATTTCGGAACAACCATAGACACTCTATATGTGAATGTTGGAGTTAGCTATACAGGGTTGAGGTTGATTCCAAAATATATATAGTTTGAGTTGTTGTAACATCCCGAACCATTACGCGACAAAAACCATTGTAAATTTTAGCTAAAAAAAAATTTTTTTTGCTGGCAGACTGTTTGCGCGCCGCGCGCCCCAGCTTGCGCGCCGCGCAAAAGCTGGCTGTTGCCGGTTGCCTTTAATGCGAAAAAGATGAGCGACTTCCCGACACATTTAGCCAAAACGCTTTTAACCGTACATTAATATATGTAAAACTAGCAGATAACTAAGGTTTGAGCGAGTTTTACAAAGTGGGGCCCACACGTGCCCAAATTGCCACTAAGTGTAAGAATACAAGTTTAATACAAATTAGAGTTTCGACCACAAAAGTTTAATTGCCAAACGACACTACGAGCATGGTGTTTGGGGTTAAACTACCCAAGTCTCGGTCAAACTCCAAGCCAAAACCAAAAGCGCTTCTTAATCATCGAAGCGGGAAACTCAATCCAAGGTAATGCCCTTACCCTTATCCACACACGAACCTATAAAAAGGTAAACAACGAGAGGGTAAGCAAAGCTTAGTGAGCACAATAATTATACATATACATATATAATCTACCTACTTGCATCACTTACACAACATCATACTCGGTTTAACATTTCGACAATCATACAACAATATTATGCATATACCATAGACCGCAATTCCACGAGTAGCTAATAATACAATAGCATACGATTCATAATTAAATACATTCAATACCTAATTCACGCAACCTTGGTTAACCAATTCGAACAAGGGAAACGGTACTTACAAGACCGTTGGAGTTCATAACATCCACTAGTGTTACTTACACACCGCGTAATCACTAATCCCCCGGGTGATGTCTTGAACACCGCGACTAACTCACCCTTACTACAATGTGGCGTCTTAAACACCGCGACGAATCCACACTTCATTCAATACAATGAGTGGTGTCTTAAACACCGCGACAATTCCACTCCCATGATAATGTGGTGTCTTAAACACCGCGACAATACCACATGTCAATTAAACAATGAGTAGTGTCTTAAACACCGCGACAATACTACTCGTCAAACATACTATGAGTAGTGTCTTAAACACCGCGACAATACTACTCGTTACCTAGAATGTGGTGTCTTAAACACCGCGACAATTCCACATTCGTACACACAAATAAATACATTATATACGTACACGCATAATTATTCCACTCACCTTAGCGCCAAGACGATGATTATGCACTTCCGATCTTCAAAGCAATCGTACCTAATACATAAGTACACATTCAATTACGCAACTAGTGAAATTAACCACAATACTTACACTTGAGCATTTAATGACCCAATATGCATTAAATAGCTCGACTATACCAAAACCGCCCATAAATGGCCAAGACTCAACTAACATCAATAAAGCTAGTGGATTAAAGTCTATTAACTTCAACTAGCATAAACTTAGGGTATTTCATGCCCATTTCACCCCATTAGGTCAACCTTGACTCATTTGACCCATTTTCAAGTTTTTCATCATTTATAAGAGTGCTAATGACTAGCAACTCGATTCAACACTTACAAAACCTCAAACACATGAATAAACCCTAGGTTAACACCCTTTGGGTCATCTTTTATCAATTTAACCCAAACTAGGTCAACATTACCCATCTTGACCCATTTTAATACTTAACCCTAAAATTGGGTCAACTTCACCAAAAACCCTAACTCTTAACATTTAAGGTCTTCATACACATTTAATCACTAGGTTCCAACACAAAACACTAACATTAACCAACATTGGTCCATTTTGACCCATTTAACCTAATAAAAGTCAATACACTCATTTTGGGTCATCTATACCCAAATAGCACCCATTTATACATCAAGCAAGTGTTCTAACCAATTATTAGCCAATTAGGGTTTCTTAACATCAATTAACACTTTTAAAACCCTAGCTAGCCCATTATTGAGTCTACATGACCCAATTTACCCAAAACACCCAATAATCACTAATAAATGGGTTTGATGTTCACCATAAACCCTAACTCTAACCCTTTCACAACATTATACTAGGAAATCAAGATTAGAGCTTACCACCACAATCAAAATGTAGCTAGGAAGTAGATGAACAACTTTAGAACTTGAACTTTAGCAAGAAACCTCCTTCTTCTTCTTCAAAATGGGATCTCTCTCTCTAATATCCCACTCTCTCTCACTAAAATGAATTGGGAGGATAAGGTTGGTGAACAAGGGAGTAATTGAACTCCCAAACTACTGATCCAAGCATTAAATCCGGCCTTGAAGTGAATTTACCGAAATGCCCATCGTTTAAATTAAATAAAACAAGGAGAGCTGTCACCAGCGTTTTGCGCGGCGCGCCCTCCCTTTGCGCGGCGCGCAACCCATTGTTTCCAGCTACTTTTCCATTTTAAACTACATAACAAAACTCCACAACCCGGTTTACTATTTAAGCATTATATATAATATAATTACACGGGTCTTACAACTCTCCCCCACTTAGAATCGATCACGTCCTCGTGATCCATGTCACTTAACCACCCAGAACCACGCTCTATGGTACTTAACAAACGTTACGATCCGATTTCCATCACAAAATGTATTAACCCACCGGTTGACCCAAAAGTAAATACACATTTGCACGCATCCCAAAACGTGCAATACACACAATATCCGAAGTCTATAACGATAACTCAGAATACGCGAGAATGCCACGTACCCTTAGCGTACCCTTACCTGGTACAATGCTAAAACAACCAAAATTTCAACCCAAGGTCAACAACCCCAACGATGAAGACCGGACAAAAGAGAATCCTTACGGATAACACCTATTACTTAACATTCTTAGTAGCGCGCAACCACGACTAGTTCACAACTATCGTAAAATTGTAAGCAAGCGACCAAAAACCGCTGATGTCGAAAACGACTATTACTCACCACCATGTGCACAAAACGGCTAAGTGCACAATTTACACGGGCAATTAACATCATAAACCTACGAGTAACGGTTCTTTCCGAAAACCGCTCACCACCAACCACAACCAAGAGTGGTTAACGAAGAGCTAATCCTCCCGGATATCACTCATCACCTATTACTAGTCAAACGCGGTCAACCTAGAGATAACCCCAAATAAACATCTACATGTAACCACCTCGTAGTACACAATAATGGCCATTGTGTAACTATCACTCAAAGTATACGATAATGAGGCATCGTGCCCTTTCTCAAAGTCCCATTATGCCATTTCCAAAGTAACCAAACGGCTAACACAATCGAGCCAAAAACAACCCATATTGCGCATAGGCGCAACAATAATCCCCTAGAAGAGAATCCGGTACTCACATCCCTTAACCGAGAGACCTTACCTTACTCGTCGAATACATCAATTATCTCCCAAGGAGATTTTCCACATTACCACCTTGGTGGTAATTTGAACCCAAAACCATAAGCACAATTTATTCCAAATTGTACTTTTGCCACCGTCGACCAATGTAGGTCTCAACACTAGCTTCGTATCCATACGAACGTCATCCAAAATAACATTACAATAGAGAACCTTCGTGCGAGAGTATAACTCCCCCACTTAGGACTCTGTTCCGTAACCACATCGTGGAATAATAGCATCCCGTGGAAGGTCCACTTATCCACATACACCATCGATGTCCTCATTGGTCATAGTTCTCGAATTCTCGCGAATTCATCCTTAACAATAAATCCCGACGATAAACACATATTCGCGTTCGCAGAAATAGTGACCACTAACCTAACAACTAATTCGCCAAATCGCATTATCGTAATTCCTATAAGAGAGACGAGGTTCACCCGTCTTGCATCTCTTAATACGCACGTCACCAAAACCTTGCTCCAACCCCGAGCATACGAAGGAATTTAACCTAACCTTAAACTCTTTAAACGTAGAGTTTACCACGATATACACAACCTTGCACTTGCAATAATCCCATTGCTATAGCTCATCAATTTTCCACACGAAGACGAACACGCCCTAACCTCCAAAACCAAAGCCCGTCTCCATGGCTTAGTAGAAAACATTTCCCAAACATTAAGGAATGCTTGGTTGCACCAAGTCTTACGCCCTGCGGTCGACGATCCCAACTCCAACGTAGGGTAATTCCGTTAGGAATGCTACCCGTAACTATACCACGTATTTACACTAATGCATTCGCCCCTCAAGTCGCATTCACATGAGTCAATGCCTCAAACGCTACCCTAGTGCGCTGTCATCATATCACTAGCCCCGTGCCCGTAAGGGTACGGTTAAAATATACGTTCGCTTAAAACTTATTAGGTTTGGTAATGAGATTTAGGTCTCAATTTTATAACCGAATACATTGGCACACAACATCAATAATAGTAAGGCATATTTGCATCGAGAAGTGAAGGTACCTGAAACAGCATCGCTCGGTGCTTCACCACCCATCGAATACTCGCGCTCTAACCTCTTAACCCGATCGGCAAATGCTTCCGAACACTCTGACTTTCGATGTCCCTCCTTCTGGCAAGCAAAGCACTTGATCGTGCTCAAAGGTGTACCCGTACAATCCCGTGCCAAATGGCCTCGTCCTCCACACTTAAAACACGTAAGCACCCAACCTCCAAACCTCCTAGTCTGATTACTAGCTAAATCGGGACACTCAGACCTTTGGTGCCCTTCCTTCCAACAATAAAAACATACAGTTTTGCCCGACGGACAATCGCGAGACTTATGTCCCCGTTGCCCACAATTGTAACACTTAGACCCACCGGAGCCCGTTACTACCTTCCTCATGCTACTAGACGCCTCATTTACACTTCTACCTTGATCATTGAGCAACTCGGGACACTCCGACCTTCGGTGTCCCTCTTTATGGCAATGGTAGCACATTCTGTTTTCGTTTCTCGGCAACGTGCACTCCCATATCTTGTGGCCCCTAACACCACAATTGAAACATCTAGATGTGTAACTTCCCTTGTTCTTCTTTTTCACATACTCTACGCCTTCAGGCGTACCTCTTTTCCTTTTACCCGAAGTACCATGTGGCTCTAGCCTTGCATGTACATCTTCGTCACCCCTACCTCGAGGTTTAGGAAACCTCTTCTCAAACTCTTCCCTTACGACCTTCGTCACTTGGTCTCGGACCATTTCGGTTACCCGTCCTTCGATTGACTCTTCGACTACTTGGCCAACTCCGTTGGCGACACCCGAGACACATTGTTCAATCGCGGCTTCAACCATTACCTCTAATTCGTTCTTCTTTTCATTAGTAGACCCTTCCGTTCCGTATTCATCTTCCATCTTCATTCTTAAGAAACAAAATAGATTAACCAATGAAACGAAAAGATATAACACGTATGTATATATATACATATATATATACATATGCCACACTACCCCATCTTGCTTAACAATCGTCGTACATCGCTTGTTTGACACGATTTGCACCCGTGGTAAGGGTAGCTAATCATTACTACGCGAGCACGTCGCGTTAACTCGCTAGTACAACGTCCATT
Source organism: Rutidosis leptorrhynchoides (assembly GCF_046630445.1). NCBI lineage: Eukaryota > Viridiplantae > Streptophyta > Magnoliopsida > Asterales > Asteraceae > Rutidosis > Rutidosis leptorrhynchoides. The sequence goes on along the minus strand of NC_092339.1, from coordinate 2,845,323 downwards.
TCGCTTGATGATCGCTACACAACACAAACAAATAACGCATGATTAGTTCATATAATCTATGTGCTAACCAAGTCCCGGTCCGACCCAAAGTCCTACAAGTCCCGCACAATGCACACACAAAAGTCTAAGTCTAGGCGCCTATCTCAAGTCACCTAAATCCCTTAGACCATGCTCTGATACCACTTGTAACATCCCGAACCATTACGCGACAAAAACCATTGTAAATTTTAGCTAAAAAAAAAATTTTTTTGCTGGCAGACTGTTTGCGCGCCGCGCGCCCCAGCTTGCGCGCCGCGCAAAAGCTGGCTGTTGCCGGTTGCCTTTAATGCGAAAAAGATGAGCGACTTCCCGACACATTTAGCCAAAACGTTTTTAACCGTACATTAATATATGTAAAACTAGCACATAACTAAGGTTTGAGCGAGTTTTACAAAGTGGGGCCCACACGTGCCCAAATTGCCACTAAGTGTAAGAATACAAGTTTAATACAAATTAGAGTTTCGACCACAAAAGTTTAATTGCCAAACGACACTACGAGCATGGTGTTTGGGGTTAAACTACCCAAGTCTCGGTCAAACTCCAAGCCAAAACCAAAAGCGCTTCTTAATCATCGAAGCGGGAAACTCAATCCAAGGTAATGCCCTTACCCTTATCCACACACGAACCTATAAAAAGGTAAACAACGAGAGGGTAAGCAAAGCTTAGTGAGCACAATAATTATACATATACATATATAATCTACCTACTTGCATCACTTACACAACATCATACTCGGTTTAACATTTCGACAATCATACAACAATATTATGCATATACCATAGACCGCAATTCCACGAGTAGCTAATAATACAATATCATACGATTCATAATTAAATACATTCAATACCTAATTCACGCAACCTTGGTTAACCAATTCGAACAAGGGAAACGGTACTTACAAGACCGTTGGAGTTCATAACATCCACTAGTGTTACTTACACACCGCGTAATCACTAATCCCCCGGGTGATGTCTTGAACACCGCGACTAACTCACCCTTACTACAATGTGGCGTCTTAAACACCGCGACGAATCCACACTTCATTCAATACAATGAGTGGTGTCTTAAACACCGCGACAATTCCACTCCCATGACAATGTGGTGTCTTAAACACCGCGACAATACCACATGTCAATTAAACAATGAGTAGTGTCTTAAACACCGCGACAATACTACTCGTCAAACATACTATGAGTAGTGTCTTAAACACCGCGACAATACTACTCGTTACCTAGAATGTGGTGTCTTAAACACCGCGACAATTCCACATTCGTACACACAAATAAATACATTATATACGTACACGTATAATTATTCCACTCACCTTAGCGCCAAGACGATGATTATGCACTTCCGATCTTCAAAGCAATCGTACCTAATACATAAGTACACATTCAATTACGCAACTAGTGGAATTAACCACAATACTTACACTTGAGCATTTAATGACCCAATATGCATTAAATAGCTCGACTATACCAAAACCGCCCATAAATGGCCAAGACTCAACTAACATCAATAAAGCTAGTGGATTAAAGTCTATTAACTTCAACTAGCATAAACTTAGGGTATTTCATGCCCATTTCACCCCATTAGGTCAACCTTGACTCATTTGACCCATTTTCAAGTTTTTCATCATTTATAAGAGTGCTAATGACTAGCAACTCGATTCAACACTTACAAAACCTCAAACACATGAATAAACCCTAGGTTAACACCCTTTGGGTCATCTTTTATCAATTTAACCCAAACTAGGTCAACATTACCCATCTTGACCCATTTTAATACTTAACCCTAAAATTGGGTCAACTTCACCAAAAACCCTAACTCTTAACATTTAAGGTCTTCATACACATTTAATCACTAGGTTCCAACACAAAACACTAACATTAACCAACATTGGTCCATTTTGACCCATTTGACCTAATAAAAGTCAATACACTCATTTTGGGTCATCTATACCCAAATAGCACCCATTTATACATCAAGCAAGTGTTCTAACCAATTATTAGCCAATTAGGGTTTCTTAACATCAATTAACACTTTTAAAACCCTAGCTAGCCCATTATTGAGTCTACATGACCCAATTTACCCAAAACACCCAATAATCACTAATAAATGGGTTTGATGTTCACCATAAACCCTAACTCTAACCCTTTCACAACATTATACTAGGAAATCAAGATTAGAGCTTACCACCACAATCAAAATGTAGCTAGGAAGTAGATGAACAACTTTAGAACTTGAACTTTAGCAAGAAACCTCCTTCTTCTTCTTCAAAATGGGATCTCTCTCTCTAATATCCCACTCTCTCTCACTAAAATGAATTGGGAGGATAAGGTTGGTGAACAAGGGAGTAATTGAACTCCCAAACTACTGATCCAAGCATTAAATCCGGCCTTGAAGTGAATTTACCGAAATGCCCATCGTTTAAATTAAATAAAACAAGGAGAGCTGTCACCAGCGTTTTGCGCGGCGCGCCCTCCCTTTGCGCGGCGCGCAACCCCCTGTTTCCAGCTACTTTTCCATTTTAAACTACATAACAAAACTCCACAACCCGGTTTACTATTTAAGCATTATATATAATATAATTACACGGGTCTAACAGTTGTGATCAATACTGAGATACGTATACACTGGGTCGTGGATTGATTCAAGATAATATTTATCGATTTATTTCTGTACATCTAACTGTGAACAACTAGTTGTAGGTTACTAACGAGGACAGCTGACTTAATAAACTTAAAACATCAAAATATATTAAAAGTGTTGTAAATATATTTTGAACATACTTTGATATATATGTATATATTGTTATAGGTTCGTGAATCAACCAGTGGCCAAGTCTTACTTCCCGACGAAGTAAAAATCTGTGAAAGTGAGTTATAGTCCCACTTTTAAAATCTAATATTTTTGAGATGAGAATACATGCAGGTTTTATAAATGATTTACAAAATAGACACAAGTACATGAAACTACATTCTATGGTTGAATTATCGAAATCGAATATGCCCCTTTTTATTAAGTCTGGTAATCTAAGAATTAGGGAACAGATACCCTAATTGACGCGAATCCTAAAGATAGATCTATTGGGCCTAACAAACCCCATCCAAAGTACCGGATGCTTTAGTACTTCGAAATTTATATCATATCCGAAGGGTGTCCCGGAATGACGGGGATATTCTTATATATGCATCTTGTTAATGTCGGTTACCAGGTGTTCACCATATGAATGATTTTTATCTCTATGTATGGGATGTGTATTGAAATATGAAATCTTGTGGTCTATTGTTACGATTTGATATATATATAGGTTAAACCTATAACTCACCAACATTTTTGTTGACGTTTAAAGCATGTTTATTCTCAGGTGAATACTAAGAGCTTCCGCTATTGCATACTAAAATAAGGACAAGATTTGGAGTCCATGTTTGTATGATATTGTGTAAAAACTGCATTCAAGAAACTGATTTCGATGTAACATATTTGTATTGTAAACCATTATGTAATGGTCGTGTGTAAACAGGATCTTTTAGGTTATCATTATTTGATAATCTACGTAAAGCTTTTTAAACCTTTATTTATGAAATAAAGGTTATGGTTTGTTTTAAAAATGAATGCAGTCTTTGAAAAACGTCTCATATAGAGGTCAAAACCTCGCAACGAAATCAATTAATATGGAACGTTTTTAATCAATAAGAACGGGACATTTCACATTGCAAGATCTTAAGTGTGGGAAGGGGGTTAAATGCTTTCGAATTTTAAAAATTTTTATTTAAACACTTGGTTACCATTAAAAATACTAGTAACGCAGTAGTTGTATTAGAATCTAGTGCTCTCTGATAACAAAGAACAGCCCTAGTCTTATATACTGACTACCCAATTCTAGTAAAATTTTTCAAAATTTTCAACTAAATGAATTTAAAATCATGTTTATACATATTTATGAACGATAAAACTAGGTGTTAACACCGAAATTATTGTTACCTTGGAAAGGACATAAATTGAGAAACAAACCAAAATGTTAGAATTCATTTAAAATGGAATAGAGGACAATAAAAAGGAAAATAAAAGCCAAGTGTGGGAAAATTTACCAAGTTATTTTAAACATATGTCACATATTTCTGTAACAAATAACTGAAAATACTTTTGCTTTGGACTAAACTAAAAAGTTTTACCCGATTTACTGTAAGAAAGATGGATCTACACGATGAATCAATTCCATCATTAAAAGGAAGTAAAGTCTTCCGAAAAAGAAACGCGCTTCTTGATTTAGGTCAAGAAGTTGTCATCCAGACCAGCTGTAGGTTAACGAAAAACCTAGAAAAGTCATCACTAAAATAAGCAGGAAATCCACGGACCTCAGCATCAAACAGGGTCGCCAAGTGGTCAGATTTATCCTAACCATGAGAAGGATTTATCTCGTACAATGGGGGGCACCGTGCAAATTAGCTTGATAAGACTAATGAATCAGATCCCCAGAAAGGATAATCTCCTTAAAAGATCAAAAATCAGCTTTTAAGACTGATATTACTCAATCCTTGAGATTAACCTTAAAGATTGAGAATTCAAACTCATGGAATTCGATGATATCTAAACTCGAGCTTGAACGAGAAAATATTTTGATCAAAATTTCAAACCGATTTGTTTTCTAAAAACCTATTTTCAATGCGTTCATTACCATTGAACGTAAAATCCTAGGAATTCACCTGGAATTCATTAGGTCACCTGAACCAAATCGGGTGTCAACCGTAAGAACGGTGGTTGCATAGCATGGTCAAAGACAGGACCTTGTGCCAGACCAAATAATTAAAAGGGTGAGCTTTACTATTGCTCCTACCAAGGATAGTAATTGCATCCGATACGTTATAGACCATAATTAAAAGAATGTCAGGGGACATTGCCTTAACAGTTGCTTGTTCAACGCTTTCCTTTACAACCGGACGGTAGTTTACCGAAAGGTAATATACGGAGCAAGTATACTGGACGTGTTGCTTTCCCAATACAAGGTTAGCAAGTGGGTGACACAAAACCGTAAGTTTTGAGCTAAAATTTTCAAATCTGAAACCCACCAAACCCACAAAAAGATTTTGCAAACACCGGTGAAGGGTTATTCCGGAAAACTTAACTAGGGTAAAAGCTAGAATGAATTTTCAAAAGATCAAATGTTTTCATAAAGATCCAATTTCCTTAATGGATCTAAATTTTATAGTCATGTGGGACTGTAAACCACATCGTTACTACCATTGTTCATACCGCCGTATTGAAATCACTGATGTACAAAGTGTGAAGAATAAAGAAGCGATTCTAGTATATTTCAACACTATATTGCTTGAGGACAAGCAACGCTCAAGTGTGGGAATATTTGATAATGCTAAAAACGAACATATATTTCATAGCATTATTCCTCAAGAAAGACAAGCTTTTAGTTGCAATTGTCCTATTTACAAGTGATATTCGGTTAAATATTAAAAGGTGAAGACAAAAGGCAGATTCGACGAATTGAAGACGCAAACGACCAAAAAGCTCAAAAGTACAAAATACAATCAAAGAGGTTCCAATTATTGATAAGAAACGTCTCAGAATTACAAGAGTACAAGATTCAAAACGCAAAGTACACGATATAAAATTGTACGCAAGGACGTTCGAAAATCTGGAACCGGGACATGAGTCAACTCTCAATGCTCGACGCAACGGACCGAAAGTTACAAATTAATTATGTATATAAATATAATATAATATATAATTTATTATATAAATTATATATTTATATTATATTTATATTATTAAAATCCGTCGGCAGACTAGGATCTAAACTTGTGTGAGCTGGATTTACGAACTCTGCGACTTGCGGAGTTTGAAGAGCAAGAGTGCCGCGACTCGCAGAGCAGCCAAATTCGAAAATGCCTATAAAAGGCAACGCATTCTGAACGTTTTATTATCCATATATCAATCTCTCTATCTATATGTAAACGTATATATATATATATATATATATATATATATATATATATATATATATATATATATATATATATATATATATATATATATATATATATATATTTTAATTTTAATTTTAATTTTAATTTTAAATCCTAATAATAAGGGTATGTTAGCGAATGTTGTAAGGGTGTAAGTCGAAATTCTGTCCGTGTAACGCTACGCTATTTTTAATCATTGTAAGTTATGCTCAACCTTTTTAATTTAATGTCTCGTAGCTAAGTTATTATTATGCTTATTTAAATCGAAGTAATCATGATGTTGGGCTAATTACTAAAATTGGGTAATTAGGCTTTGTACCATAATTGGGGTTTGGACAAAAGAACGACACTTGTGGAAATTAGACTATGGGCTATTAATGGACTTTATATTTGTTTAACTAAATGATAGTTTGTTAATTTTAATATAAAGATTTACAATTGGACGTCCCTATAAATAACCATATACACTCGATCGGACACGATGGGCGGGGTATTTATATGTACGAATAATCGTTCATTTAACCGGACACGGGATTGGATTAATAATCTATGGAATTATTAAAACAGGGGTAAAATTATGTACAAGTACACTTGGCATAATTGATAACAAAGTATTAAAACCTTGGGTTACACGCAGTCGATAACCTGGTGTAATTATTAAACAAAGTAATAAAACCTTGTTACAGTTTAAGTCCCAAATTAGTTGGAATATTTGACTTCGGATATAAGGATAATTTGACGAGGACACTCGCACTTTATATTTATGACTGATGGACTGTTATGGACAAAAACCAGACGGACATATTAAATAATCCAGGACAAAGGACAATTAACCCATGGGCATAAAACTAAAATCAACACGTCAAACATCATGATTACGGAAGTTTAAATAAGCATAATTATTTTATTTCATATTTAATTTCCTTTATTTTATATTTAATTGCACTTTTAATTATCGTACTTTTTAATTATCGCAATTTTATTTTATCGCACTTTTATTTATCGCAATTTCATTATCGTTATTTACTTTACGCTTTAAATTAAGTCTTGTATTTATTTTTAATATTTTACATTAGGTTTTAACTGCGACTAAAGTTTTAAAAATCGACAAATCGGTCATTAAACGGTAAAAACCCCCCTTTATAATAATAATATTACTTATTTATGTATTTGTATTTTTATAAATTAAAACTAATATAGCGTTAAGCTTTGTTTAAAAGATTCCCTGTGGAACGAACCAGACTTACTAAAAACTACACTACTGTACGATTATGTACACTGCCTATAAGTGTTGTAGCAAGGTTTAAGTATATCCATTCTATAAATAAATAAATATCTTGTGTAAAATTGTATCGTATTTAATAGTTTTTCCTAGTAAAATATAAGCTATTTCATATAAACCTCTGCGCACACCATCCACCTTTATTTATTTTAATCTTCACGGATTGATTAAACTGTGTCATGATTCGTAATATATTAATTCAATTGATTTAATGTTAGGGATTAAACGTTCAACACTTCACACTCTAGTATCCAATATCAAGGACATTTGTCCTCGCCTGTTAAAAAAAAAAGAAACACTGGACATCGATATACCTCTGTTCTTGACAATATGAGTCAAAATTTGAATTCGAGTTTCATTTAAAAATCTATAAATGCCATTGTGTTAAAATCCCTTATGTAATCTTTCTGTAAAGTTTCAAGATCCAATTCCATTTATCGAGCTTTAATTTTGAAGTCAAAGGTGATCTTCAAAAAGTCAAACAATTTGTTCATCAAGAAATTTGGATTCATTTTAATGTTTTAAGATCAATTGATGATTCAGGTAGTTTATAAATGAAATTTTCAACCTTTTTCATGTAGAAAGCTTGGTCTCAAACAGTCTCAATTTGAAAAATCAAGATTTATGTTCATACGAGCTCTATGTTTGCTGTTACAGTGGTTTTTATTTTAATTTCTTTTTATATTAATTAGTTTAATCGCTCAAACGAAAAGTTTCTATTTTGTTTATCAATTATAAACCAGTTTCGATACTCTGATGTTATGTTTGATTTCATTACTGAGCGATTAAAATTTGGTGCTGAGGAAGAAGATGAAAGGAAATTTAAAACGAGTTATAAAAATTAAATGGTAGAATAAATCAGAAAAACAAATGGGTTTGGATGGTTAGAGTGTTGTGTTGAGTAGCGAGTGGTCCCGGGTTCGAGCCCGGGAAAGGGCATTCTTTTTGCTGTTTTCCTTAAAGGTAGAAATCTAATTATTATTATTATTATTATTATTATTATTATTATTATTATTATTATTATTATTATTATTATTATTATTATTATTATTATTATTAATATTATTATTATTATTATTATTATTATTATTATTATTATTATTATTATTATTATTATTATTATTATTATTATTATTATCATTTATTATTAATATTGTTGTTAATTATTATTTTTATTAGTAATATTATTCATTGTTATTATTATCATTATTCTAATTATTATTATTAACCTAGTTATTATTAAGATTAAAACTATTATAACTATAGATATAATAAGTATTATTATTATTATTATTATGATTAAGATTTTTGTTATTAGTAATATATAACCATTTATATTGTTAGTAATATTATTGTATCATTAATATTAGTATTATTATTATAATTTCAAGAATATTAAACATATTAATAACATAGATATATAATAAAACCTAATAGGATAAAGATTATAGAAATTAGATATAATTATACGAATAGATGTAAAAGTTATGATTATAGATACAAATTAATGTTATAAGAAACCATAGTTGTTATCATAGAAACTTGACACAAAGATTATGATTTTCATGAATAAGAATATACAGATTTAAAAAAATATATATATTATTACAATTATGAAAATAGAAATCTTGGATATAAAGATTAGTAGGAAAATTATTGAATTAGAATTTTAATTAATTTATGATTCATAGGAATTACTAAAATTATTAAAACTATTATTATCATAGCACAACTTAGTATTATATTTACTAATATCATTATTTCCAATAACATTATTATTATTATTATTATCACTTTTATCAATATTATTATAAAATACCACTATTTTTATTAACTTTAGTATTATCAGAATTAATAATAATTTCATAAACAAATGATCTACGTATAAAAGATATATATTTAATATACATAACTTAACTATATTGATATATCTATATATAAAATGAAAATACACATAATTAAACTTATTAATCTACTATATATATAAAACACATCACTAAGAATAATATATAAGTTCGATTACGATTATGTGTAATAATAAATATACAAATGATATAGGTTCGTGAATCCGAGGCCAACCCTGCATTGTTCAGTTGTTGAATATAGTCATATGTGAGTTTCATTTGCCTTTTTACCCTTTATATTTTTGGGCTGAGAATACATGCGCAATTTTTTATAAATGTTTTACGAAATAGACACAAGTAATTGAAACTACATTATATGGGTGAATGATCGAAGCCGAATATGGCCCTTTTAGCTTGGTAGCCTAAGAATTAGGGAACAGACCCCCTAATTTACGTGAATCCTAAAGATAGATCTATTGGGCCCAACAAGCCCCATTCTGGAATTTGGAATGCTTTAGTACTTCGATTTTATCATGTCCGATGGGTGTCCCGGAATGATGGGGATATTCTATATACATCTTGTTAATGTCGGTTACCAGGTGTTCAATCCATATGAATGATTTTTGTCTCTATGCATGGGACGTATGTTTATGAGAAATGGAATTATGAAATCTTGTGGTCTATTAAAATTATGAAATGATTATTTATGATAAACTAATGAACTCACCAACCTTTTGGTTGATACTTGAAAGCATGTTTATTCTCAGGTATTAAAGAAATCTTCCGCTGTGCATTTGCTCATTTTAAAGATATTACTTGGAGTCATTCATGGCATATTTCAAAAGACGTTGCATTTGAGTCATTGAGTTCATCAAGATTATTATTTATTAAGTCAATTATAGTTGAATGTATTATGAAATGGTATGCATGCCGTCAACTTTCGATGAAAAGAAAGTTTGTCTTTTAGAAACGAATGCAATGTTTGTAAAAATGTATCATATAGAGGTCAAATACCTCGCGATGTAATCATATGTTATTGTATTCGTCCTTATGGATTAGGACGGGTCGTCTCACATATAGTGTTTGACCTTGTAATGATCCTGTTGTTGATGAACCGTACACGATGGTTTGTACGGGGCGTCACAGAACTGGTTGCAGGATGAATAGTGGTGGAATCAACTTCACCGGTGGGCAATGGGATGGTCGGATTACTATTAATAAAAGGTAAAGAGCCGCCTATTTTAGGTGCACCCGCCATAGGACTTTGATCTGAAGGGAATATAAATGCATTCATTGGAGATGGACTTGGAAAGATTTCTTCATATGGAAGGTTAGGGCAGGGGTAAGATGGAGACGACGCTACAATATCTCCACCACTACCACCACCACCAGTGCTACCACCAGAAGTCATGGTCGGTGACGGTGATGGTGATGGTGGATGAGGTACAGGTGGAGATGTGGTTTCTGGTATGGATGAGGTGGAAACTTGAATTGTAAGCTTCTGGTTGTCGTCACTAGCTTTTGTTGAGTCATTTTTGAATGCAAAGTAGAATGAAGCGAGACAAGAAGGATGCCACTAATCAATCCAATATTAAAGATGTATTTAATTAAGGATTGAGTGCAATGATATTAAGATGGTGAATGGGATGTTCGATGATTATTTTAGGCCCTGATGATCGTCTTTCACTTTATCAATCAAGTGATCAACAACCCCGACCCGGTCTTGATTGTTAATTAGTATGATTCACCTTAACACAATGTAAAAGTTCCTTGGGCAAAGTCACAAGTGAAAATTACAAAGGTCTGGGCAAATGGCAGAGAATCAACAACCTATAAATGAGAGGCCAAGCTCTCTATTTATAGTTTCCAGAATATTAGCGGTATGCGGATTGTCTAATCATCCGCGCTGACTTAGCGAAGAGAATCCGCAATCTTTTACTAATGCGCAATCTGACCCGCAATCTTAACTTTCAGCGGATACTCCAAGTCTTTTAAATATACTTCGCGTAACTTCTGTTTTTAGCCTTTAGCAATTAAAATATACATATACAATGCTATGTATATGATCAAGTCCCCCCAGCTTATTATGGTACATTTTTCATAAAAAATGTAGCATGATAAACTCTAAAAATAATATTCGCAGTTATTTATGACTGCGAACTGCATTGAATCATTTCGCTATGCCTTTGTTACCGTTAGATTAAACAAAGTTACCATTTCTATCCATTGGCGAAAAATATTACCGTTAAATCAACATGATGGATTCTTAATCATAATCGATTAACATTCCCAAGTCTCCTATACATATCGGTATCTACAATCATAAAATTCTTACTCGTCATCCAAAACACTTACAATTAATCAAATTTTCAGCCAATCTTTACAACCCTTACATCACTCACAACTCCTTTACAACCCTTACTCGTCATCCAAAACACTTTAAACCCAAAAACCCTGATTACGAAGCTACTAACAAGTCCGAAGTCAAAATCGACAGCCTCGTCCAGGAAGGAAAGGCAATCAATTCCAGTTGTCGACTTAACAACAAAATCCCCACTCACCAAACCAGGCTCCGCCAAACGACCATACGAGACACCTCCATCATCTCAAAGCAAGAAGTTAAAACAACGCGAAACTACTCTCTTTGAGAATCCGGTTACATCCGACTATGAGGCTGAGCAATAGATGGGTAAGCCAAGAATATTACCTTCTTATCATAACATTTGCACTTTTTACGTGTCTTCGTTAATTCGCAAATTTGTTTCTATCGCAGGAGTCAACCGGTGACCCAATATTCCCAAGCCCTGGCACCGTTGACCAAATTACTGAGCTATTATGTACTCCACCCGACTCCTATGGAGTGAGAGTTGACGGATTGTCAGGGTATACCTGCACTTCCTCTTCTGCGGCGTTAGACCAACGCCACCAAATGAAACTGGCGATTCCTGACGAGCTTCGTCATGAATTCGCAAAGCTTCCTGCACCAGAAGCACACAATTGCTTCATGCAGAACTTCTATATGGCGTTTAACTCCACCTATGACATGATGTGCCGCCAAGAGCAGTTTTTCAATGTTCTTGATGCTGAGAAGGCCAAGTATTATACTGAAAAGGCCAAGGTTGTAGATAGTGAAAAGCACTGTTCTGACCTTTCTGCAGAAGTCACCGCAGCAAAAGCTGCTACTGAAGACCTAAAGCAGTAACTTTCTGCAGCAACGACTAAGGAAAACAGTTTTCAAGCAACCGTTAAAGCTTTAACGGAGGATGTTTCCAAGCTGACCTCAGAGCGGGATAACGCTCTAGCCGCTAAATCCTCCATGGAGCTAGAATTTACAAAGCTCCGCCAACATCTGCCTGAGCTGTCTAGGAAAATACTCAACTCTCACCCTGTTTCCGTAAAATTCTCCACGTATGTTGCTGCGCTTCAATTGCGCTAAAGGGTGGAGTTCATGGACCAAATTGTCATCCACTGTGATTTGCTAGATCCGCTACCATCTGAAATAGCAGATCGCTTATGTTCTGTAACAGACACTTAATCAGCGTTTGCTGCTGCAAGGGAGAACATAGCGGAAATTCCCATTCCAAAAATAACAGTGATAAGCGAACGAGCGGATGCCACTGCAGATGACATCATCAAGCTTGACTTATCTACGGAATGAAAAATGTATTATGTAATACTAGCGCGCAGCTATCTCTACGTTGTTATTAATAAAATTTTTGTTGTTTATATTTTTTGCAAGTACTTATATTTATATAGCGCTTTATCAACAATATTCATAACATAGACTTGCCCTTTGCAATTTCCAACTTTTATTATCGTGCACATAATAAGTATGTACTTTTGCGAAACAATCTTTATTTGTATATATTTATACGTTATGAATCTTCTAAATCCACCAAAACAATCCTTAGGCAAATAATTAGCATCGCGAAGCATCTAAGTATGGCACAATCAAATACTTAGGAAATTAACATCTTTTCGCGATAAATAATTTATGCGTAAGTGGCCAATGTCATCACTTACACGACTTAGCCTTCGCGAAACACACCAGTATACTGAAGTCAAATATTATAGAAAATTTCATGAACTGTAAATATGCCACAAAGTCTTATTAATTTTATCAACATAAGCAAACTTTTCGCGTATTCTTACAAGTGTTTATTCAGCATATTTTTACAAGCGTGATCAAGACTTGCAAAAATAAAAATAAAAATATATAGAAAAATAGCGACTGCATGTTTTAATATCTCATTTTGCACTTCGAATACATATGTGCGTTGCCCAACACTTTATTGTTACTAATTTATGCATAATATCGTTTCAACAAAGCAACATGCCACGCATTAGGGAGATTTCACTCTTCTATGTCTGCGAGTTTATATGATCTTGCCGCATTAATATCAATAACTTGATAAGGACCCTCCCAGTTAGGTCCCAACTTACCAAGTTTTTCTGCTCGACTCGCATCATTGTTTCGCAGTACCCATTCGCCTACATTAAAGGACAATGCGCGCCCTCTTTTGTTGTAATACTTGGAAATTTGCTGTTTGTTATTTGCCTCCCTGATAGCAGCCATTAATATTCGCTCTTCTATTAAATTCAAGTTTTCGCATAAAGCTTCGCCATTTGCTTCTTCATCAAAGTTAGCAATTCTATGCGTTGGCACAAGAATTTTAGCGGGTATGCCAAGTCTTTTAAATATACTTCGTGTAACTTCCGTTTTTAGACTTTAGCAATTAAAATATACATATACAATGCTATGTATATGATCAGCCACTTCATTCACGCAAATTAAAATACACATTTTACTATTTTAGTATCTAAAATGATCATGTCACATTAACACCTAATCAAAATATGAACCCTAAACTTAATGTGTTACAGAATATAAAAACATAAATGAGAAACGTAGTGTAAATGTGGGGCCTGTAGGAGTAAGAAGTGTGGACTCGGTGAAGTTGCACAAGTTGAACGCTCTTCTATTCTTGAAAATGTACAAATTGTAGTTGTATTTGTGCCAAAATACTAGTATAAAAAGTGAAGTTACAAATAATCTCCGTTAGCATGAGTTTTGAGACAATGGGATCAACAAAAATTAATTCCATCCATAAGGTAACAAAATGTTATTTAACAAAATTCTCATTCTCCTCTTATATTCTTTAATTAAAATTAAATGCATGAAAAAACATATCGTAAAAAAATTGATGTTTTCCTTTTGTTTTCTAATTGGTTTATTAAAGACTTCATGGTATAGGTCATATAATTCATATCCGATTAAATTTAAAACTGTATTTGATTATAACTAATACCGTTACTAATTTACTATGTAATTGTGACGACCCGAAAATTTCCGACCAAATTTAAATTTAATCTTTATATAGTTCTGACACGATAAGCAAAGTCTGTAATGTGGAGTCTCAAAATTTTTGAACTGTTTACAGGGAAAACATTTAACCTTTGACTATTCCCGACGATTCACGAAAAATTGTGTGACTATATATATATATATATATATATATATATATATATATATATATAATATATATATATATATATATATATATATATATATATATATATATATATATATATATATAAGTGTATATATTAATTTGAGTTAATAAAATGCAAAATATATATATATATATATATATATATATATATATATATATATATATATATATATATATATATAAGTGTATATATTAATTTGAGTTAATAAAATGCAAAATAATTATTTGAATTGGAAATGTAAGTATTATACAAAGTAATTAGGCATATATATATATATATATATATATATATATATATATATATATATATATATATATATATATATATATATATATATATGACTTCTATAAATAATTTATATTATATGTATATTGTAATATGTATATATATATATATATACAATATATAAATATTCAAATAAGGATATTATATAAAATAAGTAATACATAATTAATGAAATGTAAGGTTAATATATTAAATCTTATTACAAGTTAAATTATAATTGTTATATTAATATTATTATTATTACTTCCATTAATATCAATATCTGTATTATTAGTAATAATATAATATATAATATATAGATATAGAAATTGAAACACATAACTTGTTATTACTAGTATTATTATTAGATATTGTCATTTAGAATTATTATTATTATAGATTATAATTATTATAAAATTAAAATAATTTATTAATATTATCATTAATAATATTATTATTAACATTATTATTAACAATTATTATTATAAATATTATTAATATTGTTATTATTATTATTATGATGATTAATATTAATATTAACAGTATTATTATTTTTATTATTATTATTAATATTACAGCATTATTATTAATTAATGTATTTATATTTATTAAAATTATATACAAATCAAATACACTGAATCAGTTATCCATCATAATCTGTGTTAATTTTTTTTTCTTCACTTCCTGCTCATGAAATTGTCTTCTGTCTCAAGTTGTTACAAGTCTATATCAATTTAGCATTACAGAAAAAAATTCAGTACAATTCATTATCAAGTTGTTATTTTTTTCTTTATTTCTTCCTGTTACGGAATAATCCTGTCTGATATGTTATGAGTCGTAATCACTTGTTAATACAAAACAAATGTGATTAATTATTGTTACAGCATCCATCAATTACACTATATAGCAAGTCTGTTGTTGCAATTCGAAAATTTAAAACCAGAAATTTAATACAACCAGTCGGTACTCTGTACGAATAAACTTTTTGCTCATAATTCAATTATGAACCAATTTTCAAAATGTAGTAATGCCAAAGTGTTAGAAATCTTCTAATAAAGCTATCTGTAAAGTTTCATGTATCAATTTCTCAATTTGATCTTGAATTCGTGAGTCAAAGTTTGTTTTCAAAAAGTCAACCAATTTGTTCTTGAGGAAATTCGTATTCGTTTTTATGTTTCTGATGAAATTGATTATCCAAAAAGTTTCCATGAGGGATTTAAAACCTATTTCATGTAGGACTTATGATCTAAAACCTTTTTAAAATCAAAATCAAAGTTGAAGTTCCATCATGTTCTTCGCGTGATTGTATCTGTTTATTTTTTTTATTTTCTTCTGGTTAATCCATCTCACACAATCAAGTCATATTTGATTCTGTTTTAAACACCTAAATCCAACAATTAATGTATGGTTTTGATTGTAATGGCCTCTGGTCGATTTTATTGGTGAAAAAGAATGAAAAGGAGACAGAAAAATAAGATGGGTTAAATATGTTTAGGTTATAGATTTAATAAAAAAAAATAGAATTGGAGCATTAGTTTAAGGAGTTAGCGGGTTAGCGAGAGGTCTCGGGTTCGAGTCCCTCATGGAGCCTTATATTTTTATAAGCCTTCCTCAAAGAAGGTAGTATTTTTTTTTATTTAAATTTATTATTATTATTATCATTTTCATTATTATTATTATTATTAGTGTTATTGTTATTGTTATTATTATTAATATTTGTTGTAGTTATGATATGATTATTGTTATTATCATTTTTTTTATATATTACTAAATAATATCATTAAGTAATATTAGTATTATTAATATTAATTATTACTATTATTATTATTATTATTATTAATATTGATATAAGTATTATTATTATTATGATTATGATTATTATAATTAGTGTTATTATGAAAATAAAACAAGTTATTATTTTCATTAATATTAGTGTTATTATCATTTTTAATGAACATTAGTATTATTACTAATATTATCAATATTATTATAAATATGATTATCATTATTAGTATTATCATCATTAATATTAATATTAAGATTATTATTATTATTACCACTAATAGGATTATAAGTATTATCATGAGTATTATTATTATTATTATTATTATTATTATTATTATTATGTAACTACTAAAATCATTATCATAACTATCATTAACTATAAAATTAATATTTTATAGTTATTATCATTATTATCATTATTATTATTATCAATAATAGAATTATTAACATTATTACCTTTATTAGAAAACTTAAGTATTATAATTATTATAATTTTACCATATTTAATATTATTTAGTATTATTATAATTACTATTTTACAAACAAATGATATATATATATATATATATATATATATATATATATATATATATATATATATATATATATATATATATATATATATATATATATATATAAAATACATACAACATAACAAAATTTATATTTTTATATACAAAAATGAAAATATGAAAACATATACATATTATTAATATAAATATGACATAACTAATAAATTTATATATATATTGTTCGATTACAACAATGTATATTAATAAATATACAAATGATATAGGTTCGTGAATCCGAGGTCAACCCTGCATTGTTCAGTTTCATCGTATGAATATTTTTACTACAAAATATTGTAGATTGAGTTTCATTTGCTCCCTTTTTAAATGCTTTTGCAATATATATTTTTGGAACTGAGAATACATGCGCTGTTTTTATAAATGCTTTACGAAATAGGCACAAGTGATCGAAACTACATTTTATGGTTGGATTATTGAATCGAATATGCCCCTTTTTAGCTTGGTAGCCTAAGAATTAGGGAAATGGCCCCTAATTGACGCGAATCCTAAAGATAGATCTATGGACCTTGACACGTCCCATTCGGGTTACGAATGCTTTAGTACTTCGATTATCATGTCCGGTGAGAGTCCCGGAATGATGGGGATATTCTATATGCATCCTGTTAGTTCGGTTATCAAGCGTTCACCATATGAATGATTTTTATCTCTATGCAGTTTGCGAAATGCCTGATATGAGATGATGTTTATGAGAAATGAAATGAAAATCTTGTGGTCTATTAAAATAATGGAAATGATTGTTTATGATAAACTAATGAACTCACCAACCTTTTGGTTGACACTTGAAAGCATGTTTATTCTCAGGAATGAAAGAAATCTTCTGTTGTGCATTTGCTCATTTTAAAGATATTACTTGGAGTCATTCATGACATATTTCAAAAGACGTTGCATTCGAGTCGTTGAGTTCATCAAGATTATTATTAAGTCAATTATAGTTGGATATATTATGAAATGGTATGCATGCCGTCAACTTTCAATGTAAAGAAATTTTGTCTTTTAAAAACGAATGCAATGTTTGTAAAATGTATCATATAGAGGTCAAGTACCTCGCGATGTAACCAAATGTAATGTATTCATCCAGATGGATTAGGACGGGTCATGAAAGTTGGTATCAGAGCGGCAATCTTAGCGAACCAGGTCTTGCATTAGTGTGTCTAACTGATAGTTGTTAAGATGCATTAGTGAGTCTGGACTTCGACCGTGTCTGCATGTCAAAAGTTTTGCTTATCATTTAGTGTCGAAAATTATTTGCTTATCATCCTTAAGGTCTAGACACGTCTTACTGCCTCTATTGCATAGACAGTGTATAGATAAATTCATATCTTAGCGTATCTGTTGTTGTTACCTTTGCCTGACAGCTTCCGTAGATTTCTCCGTAACTTATGGGATTTTAGTATTATATATGCATATGTAAATTATGTATTGTAGGGTACTAATCTACATCCTATAATCTATTTCTTATTGAAAATCCTTTATTCAATCATACAAAAATGGAACTCGCCATTAGATCAAGTCCCTCAGATTCCAATATGAAGTTTCACTCGAGCTCCGAAAGCAGTGTAACCGGAATGGATCAACCAATTAGCCATAACCTATTTTGGATGAAATAGGGATGGGTTCGTAGTCAACTAAACCAATGGAGATAAGAAGAAAGCGATCCTTTCTACCCACCGAATTTTCCTCTTGGCAAAGAACCTGAAGCACTTACTGGCGAACCCATTCGAAACACCATTTTTTTTATCATTTCCAGAGTATCTCGCCACGATTATATTCTATCTAAAATTTTAATCCTTATCCATTCGCTCGTTCCTACCGACAATCATCCCGGAGTAATAGCAGAAGTCAACGTGTTTCGCGCCCGAGTTGTAGCCTTGGAAAATATGGTGCAAAACGTACCAGCTTCAGCAACATCACCGGCACCAACAGTACCACCAACATCAATACCAGTACCACCAATAACCCAAGTTTCAACATCACACGCCTCAACATCTCATTTTGTACCTCAAACATAATCATCGTTCTACGAATCGTTCTATATCATTTATCTTCGTTCTACATGACGATTATGTAATTTCTAATGTTTTAGAGATTATGTACTCTAGTTATAACCATAAATCAAATGAGATTAATATTATATTAACTCATTAAATCCATGATTACATCTGAAGAAAATATATATGTATATATGTTTTCATAAAGATTGTAATTAAAAATTCTTTTGTACAAACTGTTAATGGTAAAAATATTTTAACGGGTAGGTAATACCCTAGAAATATTTAGATTTCACATTAATAAGTTACACTGGACATTCTTTGAATCTGATTCAACGGTCATTTACTATCCTACTTACAACCACCGATATACGTATCCGTTTACCGCAGAATAACCATTTTCATTCAATTTCATATTTGGATTTTGACCTATCAGAATCCAACAAGTGGCATAATGAAGAAAACACTGGACAAAATAAAATTTGTTAGAAACAAACAAATTGACTATGAGAAATGCTGTTAAGAATCCACGCTAACAAAATCCTAGCTAACTGTTCCTAGCTAACTGTTAATTCCTATTTACATTTATTTATCGCAATTTATTTATCGCAATTTTAATTCTCGCAATTTTATTTATCGTCATTTAATTTCTGTTATTTATTTTTATGCACTTTAAATATCGGGACACGTATACAATGTTTTGACATATCATATCGACGTCATCTATATATATTATTTGGAATAACCATAGACACTCTATATGCAGTAATGATCGAGTTCTCTATACAGGGTTGAGGTTGATTCTAAAATAATATATATACCTTGAGTTGTGATCGAGTCTGAGACACGTATATAACGGGTCACGACATTTATTAATTAATTCGAATATAATATATTAAACTATATATGAATTGTTGAATTTCTAACTGTGGACAACTAATTGTGGACTACCAACATTGGACAATTAAAATGAATTAAAATATTGATTATAACATATGAAACTAAACATTCCTTCAAGTTTGCCACTTGATTTCATCTTAAACCTCATTTGTATCTTGACGATTACAATCTGCGTTCAAACCTTTCATTATTCTTGAAAACACCTCAATCGAGAGCATGAACCAACCGCACTTCGTCTACGGAAGAAAAGATTGATGAATATAGTTATGCACCTGAAAACTCTCGGAACCTGAGTAAACGTTTCACACGTATCTGTGCTAACTCCTTTAGCGTTGTTATTACCGAAAATAACTTTACAATCCCTCTTCAAATTAGCCAATTTTATCACAGCTCCAGCAAGTCAACTACGACTTTTCAGTTGAAACAGCCTTATTATAACCTTGATATATATGTTGCCCTTTTACCATCGTTACCGGGGAACCGTTTATATTCCACCATATTAGCAGTAAACTTATCAGCAACCGTAATGATCTAGGATTTTCCGAAGAAAAAAAATCATTATATTTATCAAAATCCCATCATTTACTCATCTGCATCTTGTAACGAGAATTGCCATACGAATCATCGGGAATTAGCAATCAATATTTTGAAATCTCGCAGCATGTTTACTCCAACAGTTATATGTGTACATATAACATGTATCTCCTGGACTTGCATACTTCAAATGTGAAGTTTCTGAAAAACATCCTAAATTGTGAACTAGTTCTCGAAATTTTGAAAAATGTTGATGAAGCAGCAAAAACTATAAACGACCTTAACAGTAAAAAGGTTGATGATAAAGAATAGTGTGTTGGCAAAGCTCAGAAAAAGAGAAGGTTTGGAACTGGAAAATGGATTGAGCAAAGTATGAAGGAGGCTGTGGACAAATCACAAAGATTAAACCTGCCTTCAAAGAATCTAAATGATTCAGTATCTGCTGAAGTCATTAACGAATACCTTTCTCCCGAACTCTACACTTTTACGGACAAATCTTCTTCATCATCCATCAATATTAGAAATTCTAAGATATGATAGCATCTTTCATTATAAATATCCTCAATATTTTGAAAGATATTTTCATAATATTCTTATCTGAAATCATTTATCTCTTCGCGATATCAGTGTTACATCATAAAGGAAACTATTTTAGTTTCTAAATTCTGAAAGATTCGAATTTAGGATATGAATATTTTTGAAGTAGTGTTGGGTACTGAAGCATGAGTTAGTATAATATAATGACACTTGATCAACGTGATTATATTACTGTAAGTCATGCTGAGTTTCTAATGGAATGTGATGATTCACAGACCATAACGTCATCATGTGCCATGTTACACGACTCTTACATTCTATCTAATCTGTAAACATATCAAGAACATATTTTCTTGATAGTCCTATCTTTTCCCTTGAATTCTGGTAATTTGATAAGTCAGATTGTGCTATTACCATTTCTTTCTTAGAACATTAACTCTGTTCATTCCAAAATTCGTATCTACGAATTCTGGACCATTACTCCCTTTACTAGAGGTCGAGAAGAGAATAAAAAGGCAAAGAGCTCCAAAATATAAGAGAAAATATAAAGTCCAATAACAACACATAAATTACAAACCGTGTATATCAATGTTAATTGCAACATAAAGACATGGGAGAATTAAAAACATTATAACCCCAAGGGCGAAGTAGAAGAAAACAGATTCCTCCGGTGGTAGTTGAAAAAATAGAATGATTGTTGCGATAATAAGGATAAGGACAAGAATCAGAACTGGATTGAGCATTTTTACAATCTTTTGAATTTGAGAATTGGGTATAGGAGTGGTAAAAATAATAGAACGGGAGAAGTTAATATATAGTGAAATAACTGATTAAGAAATCAAGGCAGATTTCTGCATTTAATTAGAGAGATCCTAATTTCCTTAATCCCGAGGAAATCAGATCTTATTTAGATTTCAAAGATTTTCTTCAAATCCCTTGAATTCCAGAAATCAACCGTGACTACGTCTCCGGTTAAGACAAATATGCATTTACTCATTTCACTCTTTTGTGACAGCTTCACTCGTATGTTTCACATAAATGAATTGTTTTATCCATATTATTCAATGATGATAAAGCTCTATTTATTAACTCATATACGTCATGAAAACATACTTATTGTCAGCCATGACCATCCCAATCAAATTTCGGGACGAAATTTCTTTAACGGGTAGGTACTGTGACGACCCGGAAATTTTCGACCAAATTTAAATTTAATCTTTATATAGTTCTGACACGATAAGCAAAGTCTGTAATATGGAGTCTCAAAATTTTTGAACTGTTTACAGGGAAAACATTTAACCTTTGACTATTCCCAACGATTCAAGAAAAATTATGTGATTATATATATATATATATATATATATATATATATATATATATATATATATATATATATATATATATATATATATATATATAAGTGTATATATTAATTTGAGTTAATAAAATGCAAAATAATTATTTGAATTGGAAATGTAAGTATTATACAAAGTAATTATGCTATATTTATATATGACTTCTATAAATAATTTATATTATATGTATATTGTAATATGTATATATATATATATATATATATATATATATATATATATATATATATAAAATATATAAATATTCAAATAAGGATATTATATAAAATAAGTAATACATAATTAATGAAATGTAAGGTTAATATATTAAATCTTATTACAAGTTAAATTATAATTGTTATATTAATATTATTATTATTACTTCCATTAATATCAATATCTGTATTATTAGTAATAATATAATATATAATATATAGATATAGAAATTGAAACACATAACTTGTTATTACTAGTATTATTATTAGATATTATCATTTAGAATTATTATTATTATAGATTATAATTATTATAAAAGTAATATAATTTATTAATATTATCATTAATAATATTATTATTAACATTATTATTAACAATTATTATTATAAATGTTATTAATAATAATATTATTATTATGATAATTAATATTAATATTAACAGTATTATTATTTTTATTATTATTATTAATATTACAGCATTATTATTAATTAATGTATTTATATTTATTAAAATTATATACAAATCAAATACACCGAATCAGTTATCCATCACAATCTGTGTTAATTTTTTTTTCTTCACTTCCTGCTCATGAAATTGTCTTATTTCTCAAGTTGTTACAAGTCTATATCAATTTAGCATTACAGAACAAAATTCATCACAATTCATTATAAAGTTGTTATTTTTTTTCTTTATTTCTTCCTGTTACGGAATAATCCTGTCTGATATTGTTATGAGTCGCAATCACTTGTTAATACAAACAAATGTGATTAATTATTGTTATAGCATCCATCAATTACACTATATAGCAAGTCTGCTGCTGCCATTCGAAAATTAAAAACTAGAAATTTAAATACAACCAGTCGGTACTCTGTACGAACAAACTTTTTGCTCATAATTCAATTATGAACCAATTTTCAAAATGTAGTAATGCCAAAGTGTTATAAATCTTCTAGTAAAGCTATCTGTAAAGTTTCATGTATCAATTTCTCAATTTGATCTTGAATTCTTGAGTCAAAGTTTGTTTTCAAAAAGTCAACCAATTTGTTCTTGAGGAAATTCGTATTCGTTTTTAAGTTTATGATGAAATTGATTATCCAAAAAGTTTCCATGAGGGATTTAAAACCTATTTCATGTAGGAGTTATGATCTAAAACCTTTTTAAAATCAAAATCAAAGTTGAAGTTTCATGATGTTCTTCGCATGACTGTATCTGTTTATTTTTTTTTCTTTTCTTCTGGTTAATCCATCTTACATAATCAAGTCATATCTGATTCTATTTTAAATGCCTAAATCCAACAATTAATGTGTGGTTTTGATTGTAATGGCCTCAGATCAATTTTATTGGTGAAGAAGAATGAAAAGGAGACAGAAAAATAAGATGGGTTAAATATGTTTAGGTTATATATTTAATCAAAACAAAAATAGAACTGGAGCATTGGTTTAAGGAGTTAGCGGGTTAGCGAGAGGTCTCGCGTTCGAGTCCCTCATGGAGCCTTATATTTTTATAAGCCTTCCTCAAAGAAGGTAGTATTTTTTTTATTTAAATTTATTATTATTATTATCATTTTCATTATTATTATTATTATTATTATTATTATTATTATTAGTGTTATTGTTATTGTAATTAATATTTGTTGTAGTTATGATATGATTATTGTTATTATCATTTTTTTATATATTACTATATAATATCATTAAGTAATATTAGTATTATTAATATTAATTATTACTATTATTATTATTATTAATATTGATATAAGTTTTATTATTATTATGATTATGATTATTATAATTAGTGTTATTATGAAAATAAAACAAGTTATTATTTTCATTAATATTAGTGTTATTATCATTTTTAATGAACATAAGTATTATTACTAATATTATCATTATTATTATAAATATGATTATCATTATTAGTATTATCATCATTAATATTAATATTAAGATTATTATTATTATTACCACTAATAGGATTATAAGTATTATCATGAGTATTATTATTATTATGTAACTACTAAAATCATTATCATAAATATCATTAACTGTAAAATTAATATTTTATAGTTATTATCATTAATATCATTATTATTATTATCAATAATAGAATTATTAACATTATTACCTTTATTAGAAAACTTAAGTATTATAATTATTATAAGTTTACCATATTTAATATTATTTAGTATTATTATAATTACTATTTTACAAACAAATGATAAATATATATATATATATATATATATATATATATATATATATATATATATATATATATATATTTAATACATGCAACATAACAAAATTTATATTTTTATATACAAAAATGAAAATATGAAAACATATACATATTATTAATATAAATATGACATAACTAATAAATTTATATATATATATATATATATATATATATATATATATATATATATATTGTTCGATTACAACTATGTATATTAATAAATATACAAATGATATATGTTCGTGAATCCGAGGCCAACCCTGCATTGTTCAGTTTCGTCGTATGAATATTTTTACTACAAAATATTGTAGAGTGAGTTTCATTTGCTCCCTTTTTAAATACTTTTGCAATATATATTTTTGGGACTGAGAATACATGAAAGGACCCGTTCATATCGATTATAAACGATTCACAATAGTTGATTACATCGCGAGGTACTTGACCTCTATATGAACATTTTACAAACATTTTATTCATTTTTAAAAGATAAACTTTCATTTCATTGAAAGTTGACAGGCATGCATTCCATTTCATAATATATCTAAACTATAATGACTTGATAATATTCTTGATGAACTCAATGACTCGAATGCAACGTCTTTTGAAATATGTCATGAATGACTCCAATTAATATCTCTAAGATGAGCAAATGCACATCGGAAGATTTCTTTCGTACCTGAGAATAAACATGCTTTCAAGTGTCAACCAAAAGGTTGGTGAGTTCATTAGTTTATCATAACAATCATTTCCATTATTTTAATACACCACAAGATTTCTATTTCCATTTCTCATAAATATACGTCCCGTACATAGAGACAAAAAACATTCATATGGATTGAACACCTGGTAACCGACATTAATAAGATGCATATAAGAATACCCCCTATCATTCTGGGACATCCATCGGACATGATAAAACAACATCGAAGTACTAAAGCATCCGCTACAACGGATGGGGTTTGTTAGGCCCAATAGATCTATCTTTAGGATTCGCGTCAATTAGTAGACTAGTTTACTAATTCTTAGGCTACCAAGCAAAAATGAGCATATTCGGCTTCGATCATTCAACCATAGAATGTAGTTTCAATTACTTGTGTCTATTTCGTCAAACATTTATAAAAGCGCATGTATTCTCAGTCCCAAAAATATATATTGCAAAAGCATTTAAAAATGGAGTAATGAAACTCACAATACTGTATTTTCTAGTAAAAATACATATGACGGTATTGAACAACTGAACAATGCAGGGTTGGCCTCGGATTCACGAACCTATATCATTTATATATATATATATATATATATATATATATATATATATATATATATATATATATATATATATATATATATATATATATATATATATATATATATATATATATATATATATATATATATATATATATATATATATATATATATATATATATATATATATATATTAAAACATATAATCGTAACTGAACAAATTTGTTTACTATATCTCAATTTATATATTATATATATATTTAATTTGTGTATATATTCAAAATGATTAATATTCATATAGTTATATTAATATATCCCTATTTTTATATATATAGTTGTTTAGTGTTATATTTAAAAATCAATAGCTTGTTATATGTAAGTATTTATATAAAGAATATTAGTAGATTTGATATATATAATTATGTGAAATGCTAATATAATTATAATATGTGTAATAGGTATATTTTTATGTACAAAATATTTATTTATTTGAAAATGATAGTTTTGATATTAATGATTTAATGATAATAATAATAATAACTTTATTAAAAATGATAATAATAATAATAATAATAATAATAATAATATTGATATTGTTAATAATAATGCTAATAATTACAAAAGTGTTACTAATACTAATATTAATGAAAATAATGATAACTTGTATTATTTTCATAATAATGATAATAATAATAATTCTAATCATAATAATAATAATAATAATAATAATAATAATAATAATAATAATAATAATAATAATAATAATAATAATAATAATAATAATAATATAATAATACAACTGTTAGTGATAATAATATTAATATTCATACTTGTATTTATAATCATAATAAATGAAAATTTTATCATAATTCTTAGATTAGTAGTAATAATAGTATTAATAATTATAATACTTGTAGTAATAATATTAATTAATAATAATAATAATCATAATCATAATCTTAAAAATGATAATAATTACTAAAATAATAAAATCAATAATAATAATTACACAAATAATACTTATACTAATACTAATGATAATGATAATAATGTTCTTAATACTTATTAATATAAATGTGATATTGGTACTAATTACAATACTAACAATAACCAAAAATAATAATATCTATAATAATAATAATAATAGTAAAAATAATAATAATTATAAAAATAAGTTACTACCTCAAGATATAGGCCCTTTTTTTAATAAAAAAAACGTCCATGCTTAGGTTCGAACTTGAGATCTCTCGATAACCCGACTAACACCTAACCATTGGGCTGCACCCATTTTTCTATTTTAGAAACCCTCCAAAAGTATTATGACTCGTTTTCTGTTAATTTCTTGATTCCTATTCTTCTTCCCCAAATTTTAGTCGACCAGAATCACAACCATGTTATAACAATTAAATTTATTAATTTTAAGATATAAATTGTTACAGAAACAATTTAGAGACCTATTAGTTTAATTAAAAACAAAGTGAAAATAAAATAAAAAGAAAAAGAAGAAACTGTTACAGCTCGATTAAACCCAGAATCAAATTCAGATTTGTAGGACGTATTAGATTAAACTTATAACATGAAAAGGATTTTAAATCACCATTAGAAACTTTTTGAAGCTTTAATTTAACTTGAAACACACAATTGAACTCAAATTTTACTAAGAACAAAGTCTTTGACTTTTGAAAATTAAGTTTGACTTCGAAAATTAGAACTCGTTTTGAAGGATTGGAAGTTGAGATTTTGCATATAGATTGAATAAGAGATTCCTAACGAAACAGCATTTAAGGATTTTGAAATTTGTTTTGGATTTCAAGGTTTTTGCAAAATGTACAAAGAACAGAGGTTTCGTGGGTGTTTTCTTTGAATTTCTTTATTTAAATATCGTTTTGGAGTCTGTAAATCATATAATGTGGTGTACGTGATTTAACAGTTAAGTTTGATTTCAATTGATTCGTGATATAGACCTCTAACGAATTGCAGGACAAAATAGTCAGAAAAATATTCGTTCCAGTAGAATAAAAACAGAATATTAATAGGAATTAGATGGAGACATCAAACTGATTCATATAATTGCTGTAAGTGATAAAGTTATCGATCAGACAAGAAAACAATTTGATAAAGTTCGATTGAGATGGAGAACAGAATACGTATTTATGCAATTATATTTGTACATACCAGTATTTATATATATATCTATATATAATATACGTATCTGTATATAATACATATTCCAAATTACAGATTCCTAATATGTAGTTGTATATATATATATATATATATATATATATATATATATATATATATATATATATATATATATATATATATATATATATATCTGTTTTATGTATTTGATTATATATGTATATATTTCATAAACATTAATATTAATAATGTTATTAATAATAAAATACTAATACTAATAATTATATTAGTAATAATACTAAATCAAATAAAAATAATGATTCAGATATGATAATATCAATAATAGTAATATAACAATTTATATCAGATTTTATATATAACATTATATTTTACATTTTTATTTACAGACAATAGTTCATGAATCGTCGGGAATAGTCAGAGGTCAATTGAATATATGAACACAGATCAAAGTTTTTGAAACATCAACATTACAGACTTTGCTTCTCGGGTCGGAAACATGAAGTCATATAATGATTAAGTTTAAATTTGGTCGGAAATTTCTGGGTCGTCACAGTACCTACCCGTTAAAGAAATTTCGTCCCAAAATTTAAGTGAGGTGGTCATGACTAATAATAAAAATGTTTTCATGACGAATATGAGTTGATAAATAGAGTTTTATCATCATTGAGTAATGTGGATAAAACAACTCGATTATGTGAAGTGTACAAGTGAAGCTGTCACAAAAGATTGAAATAGAGATTTAACTTTTGATGTAGTCACGATTGAATTTAGAAAATAGGATGCGTCTTAACTTTTGACGTTGTCTTGGTTGAATTCCGAAATTCAAGGGATTTAAAGAAAATCGTTGAGATCGAAAAGATTTGATTCTTTGATGAATAAAATCTCTTTAAGTAAATGCGATTATCTGTCTTGAATTCTTTATCCGATATTTCACTATATATTAACTTCTTCCGTTCCATTACTTTTATCACTCCTATACTCAATTCCCAAATTCAAAAGAATGTGGAAATGCTTAATCCAGTTCTGATCCTTGTCCTTATCCTTACTATCGCAACAATCATTCTCTTTTTTCCAACTTCCACCGGAGGAATCTGTTTTCTTCTACTTCGCCCTTTGGGTTATAGTGTTTTTAATTCTCCCGTGTCTTTATGTTGCGATAAACATTGTCATACACGGTTTGTAATTTATGTGTTGTTATTGGGCTTTATATTTTCCCTTATACTTCGGAGCTCCATGCTCTTGTTTTCTCTTCCCGACTTTAGATCAAGTGAATAATGATTCAGAATTCGTAGATATGAAGTTTCGAATGAACATGACCAATGTACTAAGAGAGAGATTGTAATAGCACGATCTTGATTGGTTAAATTACCAGAAGTTACAGAAAAAAATAGAACTATCAAGATATATGTTCTTGATTTGTTTAGAGATTAGGTAAAATGTAAGAGTCGTGTAACATGGCACATGATGACGGTGTGAATCATCACGTTCCATTAGAAACTCAGCATGACTTATCGTAATATAATCACGTTGATCAAGTGTCATTATATTATACTAACTCATGCTTCATTTCCCAACACTACTTTAAAAACATTCATAATTTAAACTCGAAGGTTTACAGAATATAGAAACTAAAATAGTTTCCTTTTATGATATAACACAGATAGCGCGGAGAGATAATTAATATCGGACGAGAATATTTATGAAGATTAATTAATATCGGACGAGAATATTTATGAAGATATCTTCAGAAATATTGAAGGTATTCATAATGAAAGATACGATGATATCTTAGAGTTTCTAATATCAAAGGATGATGAAGAAGATTTGTCCGCAAGGGTTTAGAGTAAGGAGCAAGGTATTTGATAATGACTTCAGCAGATATTGAATCATTTAGATTCTTTGAAGGCAGGTTTAGCCTTTGTGATTTGTCTACAGCCTCCTTCATAGTTTCGCATAATCCGCTTTTCGGTACTAAATTTTCTATTGAGCATTTCTAACACTCTATTCTTTATCATCAAACTTCCGATGGTTAAGGTCATTTACAGTTGTCTACGGTTCCTGCTGCTTCAATCAACTTTTTCAAAATTTAGAGTATTTATTCGTAGACTGGATGCTTTTCAGAACTTCAGAATGGAAGGTCATAATTCTAAGAGATAAAGGTTATATGCATACATATAACTGTTGATGTGGAAATGCTACGAGATTCAAAATACTGATTGCTGATTCCCGGTAATTGATGTGGAAATTCTCGTTATAAGATGTGGATGAGTATATGAATAGGTTTTAACGAACAAATATAATGGTTCTTCGGAGAGACTTAAGTCAATGAGTAATGAAGTTGCTGGTAAGTTTACTACTAAATATGGTGGAATATAAACGGTTCTCCGGTAACGATGACGAAATGACAACGTATATATCGAGGTTATAATAAGGCTAATCCAAATGAAAGTCGAAGTTGATTTGCTGGAGCTGTGACAAAATTGACTAATTTGAAGAGGTAATGCAAAGTTATTTTCGGTAATAACAACGCCAGAGGAGCTAACACAGATACATGTTAAACGTTTACTCATGTTTCGAGTGTTTTCAGGTGCATAACTATATGCATAAATCTTTCCTTCCATAAATAAAGTGTGGTTGGTTCATTGATGTGGTAGTGTGGGGGTACGAAATATACTATTATTTTTAATACAAAATACGTTACAAATTACACAAGTTATTTATTTATTTATAGAGTGGGATATACCTAAACCTTGCTACAACACTATAGGCAGTGTACCTAATCGTAGAGTAGTGTAGTTTTTAGTAAGTCCGGTTCGTTCCACAGGAAGCTGGTGATACTTACTATATTTTTAACAACTATATTTATACAAAATATATATAATTATATAAGTAGTAATATTATTATAAAAGGGGGGTTTTACCGTTTAATGACCGGTTTGTCGATTCTATATTTTAAGCGCAAAGATAAATGACGATAATTAAAGTGCGTAAAATAATGACAATAAATAAAATGACAGTAAATAAAATTGCGAGTAATAAAATGACAGTAAATAAAGATACGATGAGAAATACAATAAAAGAATTATGCTTATTTAAACTTCCGTAATCATGATGTTTGACGTGTTGATTTTAATTTATTACCATGGGTTAATTGTCCTTTGTCCTGGTTTATTTGATACGTCTATCTGGTTTTTGTCCATAATAGTCCATCGGTCATAAATATAAAGTGCGAGTATCCTCGTCAAATTACCCTTATACCCGAAGTTAAATATTCCAACTGATTAAGGATTTAAACTGTGACGCAGTTATCACTTCTGTCAACAATTACACCAGTTATCACTGTATGTAATCCACCCCTGTTTTAATTAGTTTATGAATATTAATTCATCCACTTGATCAGAATGAATAATCAATTACCCAACCCAATTGATTAATTAAATGATTATAACAGATTCCATATGAACGTCACTAAATAGGACAACCATAATCATTATTAATTATTAGGTTAATTAATTTGAAGATAGGTTCGACAGACTCCAATGAGTTGTCACTCAATTAGACAATACCCCCCATCTATTAATAGTCAATAGTCCAATTTCCACAAGTGTCGGTCTTTTGCCCAAACCTTAATTATGGTCCAAAGTTCAATAACCCCATCTTAATATTTTAGCCTAACATCACGATTACTTCGGCTCAAATAAGCATAATAATAACTTAGTTACGAGACATTAAATTAAAAAGGAAGAACATAGCTTACAGTGGTTAAAAATAGCGTAGCGTTACACGGACAGAATTTCGACTTTACACACTCAAACGATCTCTATCATAAATCTTATTATTATCATAATTTAAAATTAAAATTAAGATTATTGTTATATCTGATTACATTAACATTATGATAGAGAATTATAAATATAGATATTGATATTTGATATAGAAAAGGGATCGATATATATAGAAAGATAGATTTCGGATAGAAAAAGGTATGTTTTCATCGATCGAATACACTGCCTTTTATAGGCGAATTCTGAATTTGATTTTTCACTTACGACCCCTGAACTATGCTCAATTAACAACTTTTTATTATTTAATATTATTCTTATTATGAATTATTTAAATATTATATTTTATTCTTGTGCATAGTTGACTCGCAATTTTTACACCATTGCGTCGAGCATTGAGAGTTGACTCATGTCCCGGTTCCGGATTTTCGAACGTCCTTTCGTACAATTTTATATCGTGTACTTTGCGTTTTGTAACTTGTACTCTTGTCATTTTTAGACGTTCTTCATCAATAAATTGAACCTTTTGAATTGTATCTTGTACATTTGAGCTTTTTGGACGTTTTGGTCTTTCAAATCTTCGTTTTTGTCTTTAAATCTTCATTTTCGAGCGATTTGCGTCTTTTGTCTTCGCACTTATTTATTTAACTATTACAACTAAAAATAAGGAAATTACATTTAAAAACTTTACATATTGGAACGATATTGCTACTAAATATATGTTCATTTGGAACACTATCAAATATCCCCACACTTGAGCGTTGCTTGTCCTCAAGCAATACAGAACTTGAAATAAAAACATACATGAATCACTTTTTTATTCATCACATTTTGTACATCAGTGATTTTGATATAGCGGTATAAACAATGACAGTAATGATGGTTAAAGGTGGGTGTGTCATCCACAGTTGCCTTGGGTTTAGGTCAACGACACTTTCAATCAAATAGCCGATTTACTTTTGGTTTCCAAAGCAAAGTGCACATTTGAAAGGTGGTTTACAGTCCCACATGACTATAAAAATGTAGATCCTTTAAGGAAATTGGATCTTTATGAAAACATTTAATCTTTTGAAAATTCAAGCTAGATTTTACCCTAGACAAGTTTTCTGATTTGACCCACCATCGGTGTTGCAAAATATATTTGTGGATCAATATTTTGGCTAAAAACATTTAGGTTCGTGTAATCCACTGCTATCCCGGTATCGGAAAGCACACATCCAATTTACTTGTTCCGTATATTACCTTTCGGTAAACTACCGTCCGGTTGTAAAGGAAAGCGATGAACAAGAAACTGTTAGGGCAATGTCCAGAGACATGCAGATGATTATGGTCTTATTAACGTGTTGGATGCTAGAACTATCCTTGGTAGGAGCAATAGTAAAGATCATCCTATAATTTTTTCGGTCTGGCACAAGGTCCTATCTCCGACCATGCTATGCAACCACCGTTCTTACGGTTGACACCCGATTTGGTTCAGGTGACCTAATGAATTCCAGGTGAATTCCTAGGATTTTACGTTCAATGGTAATGAACGCATTGAAAATGGGTTTTCAGAAAACAAATCGGTTTGTAATTTTTGATCAAAATATTTTCTCGTTCAAGCTCGAGTTTAGATATCATTGAATTCCATGAGTTTGAATTCTCAATCTTTAAAGTCAATCTCAAGGATTGAGTAATATCAGGCTTAAAAGCTGATTTTTAATCTTTAAGGAGATTATCCTTTCTGGGGATCTGATTCATTAGTCTTATCAAGCTAATTTGCACGGTGCCCCCCCATTGTACGAGATAAATCCTTCTCATGGTTAGGATAAATCTGATCACATGGCGACCCTGTTTGATGCTGAGGTCGGTGGATTTCCTGCTGATTTTAGAGATGACTTTTCTAGATTTTTCGTCAACCTACAGCTGGTCTGGACGACAACTTCATGACCTAAATCAAGAAGCGCGTTTCTTTTTCGAAAGACTTTACTTCCTTTTAATGATGGAATTGATTCATCGTGTAGATCCATCTTTCTTACAGTAAATCGGGTAAAACTGATTAAAATCGTCCAAAACAAAAGTACCTGCAATAACTTTACAGAAACATGTGATAGATAGTTTTTAATTGAATAACTTGGTACATTCTCCCCACACTTAGTTTCTTTCTTTGCTTTTTTTATTCTCCTTTATTCCATTTTAAATGAATTCAATCGTTTTAGGGTGTTTCTCAATTTATGTCCTTTCCGAGGTAACGATAATTTCGGCATTAACACCTAGTTTTATCGTTCATAAATATGTATAAACATGATTTTGAATTCATTTAGTTAAAAAATTTTAAAATTTTCATAATATTTAGAAAATAAGCCAAGTATAAACCCGAGAGAATTTATAACCCTTCCCCACACTTGAGATCATGCAATGCCCTCATTTGCATGAAATCAGACTATAATTATAAATTAATGAGGGTGATTAGTGTAGAAAGTGATTAAAAATACCCAGTTTGTAATTACAAAGCTCGTCGAATGATAGATGGCTCGCCTCATCGTTCATTCCTTCATCTATTATATCATATTTGTTGTTTTGCGTCTTGTCGTCAAAATTAGTACCTTTTGCTGAACTTTAATGACAGTCTTTGAAAGTGCATTGTTTTACCCTGTTTTGTACATAAGATAAAATACAAACATATATATATATATATATATATATATATATATATATATATATATATATATATATATATATATATATATATATATATATATATATATATATATTTTTTTTTTTTGAAGTTTGGTTTATAACCCCACTTTTCAAAAATTTATAAAGTATAATATTTTTGGCATACTTTAAATCAATAAAATTAAAAATAATGATAACAAAATTTGTCGCCCCGCCCTCGGGTAAAGTAATTTCGGTTCAACTACCTAATCTTCAACTCACGACGAATTTTAGAAATCATTTTTTTACTTAATGAAATAAAGTAAATTTTGTTTTTAAATTCACACAAAACTTAAATTTAAAAAGCATATTAATTTCATATAAAACCTACAAAATAAAAAAAAATCAGAATGGGGGGAGAAAACTAGTTCTTTAGTGTCTGCTAGCGGAAAAGACCAATCGGATTCCATTCTCGGAACTACACGAGAATAGAACAACTAACTCCAAACAGCATTTTCTTTTTAGAATATTTGAATCTCCTCACACTTAGGTAGCCGTGGTGTCAAAATTGTGATTAACTTCATCGTTAATTTCTCTTGGTCCATAATCAACTTGCATATCCGTGACTTTTTCTTTAAGCCATTGGTCGGATTCCTGTGTAATATCCACAATTTCAACTAGTTTCTCCTTTTCTTTAGGTGATAGATTGGATACTAACCGGTTACATAACTTAAAGTTCCCCTTGGTTCTAGCATCGCGAATCCGTTTAATAAGTTTCTTCATTGAACTATTAATAACGGGATCATTTAATTTCGTATCAACAACGGGGTTCTTTGTTATCATGTCATCATTAGGTGTTACTTCATTTTCCCCACACTTAGGCGTTTCATTATTATTAAGCACTACCGTTGGAGTTGGTAAAACAACATGGTTCTTACCAATCGTTTTTACTGGTTCAACGGTTTTGGTTGGTGGAGATTTAGACTTTCGAATCATAAAGGTGATCGATTTGTCACCACTACTAAGTGTCATTCTACCGTTTCTTACATCAAAGAACGCCCCGGTGGACGCTAAGAATGGTCGACCTAAAATTAGAGGAATGTTTGGGTCCTCTTCTATGTCAATGACAATGAATTCGACTAGAAAGGTTAAATTGCCTACTTGAACGGGTAGGTTGTCGGCAATTCCAACTGGGTGCTTAATGGTTTGATCAAAGAGTCGAACACTCATATCCGTTGGAGTTAACTCACCTACACCTAATCTCTTATATAATGAAAGAGGCATAACACTCACACTTGAACCTAAATCTGCTAGTGCATCATACATGACACAATCACTAAGTAGACAAGGAACAATAAATTCACCCGGATCACCTACTCTTGGTGGAGGTTTTGGTGGAACTGTCTTCACCGGGTTTACTTCTACGGTTTTTGTTTCTTGCACTTTCTTATACTTCTTCTTCTTCTTCTTTCCAATGGTATCACCAACTTTATTACCTATTACTTGCTCATACTCAACTCCTTTTCTTGGAAACGGGATGGGTGGTTTATATGGTGCCACCACTGGCTTTACATACTCTGGTGGTGGTGGTGTAACTTCTTCATTGTTACTCACATCTAAAACCTTCCCAACTTCTGGAGCTGGTTTTTCAGAATTTGTTGACACCATGTTAACATTCTCATTCCGAGGATTTTCTTCAGTATTACTCGGTAGCTTTCCTTGTTCCCTTTCACTCATCATGCTAGCAAGAGTACCTACATGTTTTTCTAGATTCAAAATGGAAGCTTGTTGAGTTCTTAATGACTGATCAAACCTCTCGTTTGTTTGGGTTTGAGTTTCAATAAATTGTGTTTGAGATTCAACTAGCTTGAATACCACGTCTTCCATATTTGACTTTTTCTCTTCGGTTTGTTGTTGTGGTTTATATAAGCCAGGTCTTTGTTGATTGAAAGTGTTGTTTTGAGTTGGTTGGTTATTCGGACCTTGTTGGTTATACGAGTTATTGTCGGGTCCTTTTGGATTGTAAAGAATGTTTTGATTTCGATTGAAGTTTGGCCTTGGCGGTTGATAATTATTCTGATAACTATTTTCCAGCCTTTGGTTCATGTAGACAACATTCTCACGTTGTTCCATCGTTTGTTCAATGTGACAGTCTTTCATTAAGTGTGGTCCACCGCATTGCTCACAACTGATTCGTATTGCGTGAATATCTTTATTCATCTGTTCCATTCGTCTTTCGAAAGCATCTATTTTTGCGGAAACGGAATCAAAGTTATGGCTAGAATCGGCTCTAGCCGCTTTAGATGAACGATATATATCTTTCTCTTGGTGCCACTCATGAGAGTGGGAGGCTGTGTTATCAATAATTTTGTAAGCTTCAGTTGCAGTTTTCTTCATAATGGAACCACCAGCTGTTATGTCGATGTCTTTTCGTGTGGCGATGTCTACGCCTTTATAGAAGATTTGCACTATTTGAAAAGTGTCTAAACCGTGTTGAGGACATCCTCTCAACATCCTTCCGAATCTTGTCCATGCCTCATATAATGTTTCATTTAGCTTTTGCGCGAACGTAACAATTTCTCCTTGAAGTCTCACGTCTTTGGATGCCGGAAAGAATTGTTTAAGAAATTTTTCAACTAAAACATCCCATGTGTCAATCGCCCCTTCAGGTAACGATTCTAACCAATCTTTGGCTTCTCCCTTTAAAGTCCAGGGAAATAACATGAGATATATCTGTTCATCCTCCACTTCTCGGATTTTGAATAGTGTACAAATTCTATTAAAGGTACGAAGATGTTCGTTTGGGTCTTCATTCGGCGCACCACTGAATTGGCATTGGTTAGTTACCATGTGTAGAATTTGTCCTTTGATTTCATAATCTGGAGCATTAACTTCTGGCTTAATAATGGCGTGACCTTGGCCCGTGCGTGTGGCTCTCATTCGATCTTCCATACTTAGAGGTTCCGTTACTTCCATAATTGAATTTGTTGAATACGAATCACTAGAGGATTCTGATTTAACGGTTTGTGGCTCAGGAGGAATAATTAGTGGTTCAGGATCTTGGAATTGTCCTTGAATATGCTCCGGGTTCTTAATTGTGAAGTCGGGTTCAAAAGATGGATTATCGGAAATTTGAGTTGGAGTTCTTGTTCGACTAGATGACGATTCTAAAGAAAAATCAACGGCGACAATATTTGTTAAACGATGTCTTGATCGAGTTACAGGTGGTGAACGTATGACCGGCGGTGAACGTCTTGCTCGGTGCATTCACTGAATATCCTATTAGTTTTTAAAAAGGAAAGAAAAATTATATAAGTTATCCAATCAATAGACTTTTCTGATTTTGCCCACGTTTCGAATAGCCAAAAGATGCAGCAGAGGGGCAGGATTCGTTTGGTCTCAATATAATTGAGTACTGTTTGGCTCCAATAACCCGGTCCACGTACAAATCCAACTATTACTACGAACCAGAAAATTTTGATGTCTATCAATTTAATCACTTAAAATAAATTTTCGTAATTTTAAGAAATTTAGAGAAGAAGTAGAAAAAAAAATCTAAGTCCTAAAAACTAGAATGGCGAGAAATAAGAGAGAAAAAGAGTGCGCGTCGAAAAGTGTCGAAAAATGAAAAAGACGAAGAGTGGTTTGTAAACACGCGGTTAATCCAACCTTATAACTATCACTATCTTAAAATTAAAGCTACAAATGGAGATCACTAATTGGAATTGTAATTGATACATAGGTAAACGCGTCGAAAAATAAAAATAAGAAAATAGCGCGAAAAATAGCGTCGCAAAATTCTAAAGCACCTAAAACTTAGTCTAAGGAATAAGCACTTAAGGGATTTTACGGCAAAGCCTAAAAATCTAAAAATGAAAATAACTATGGCAAAACTAAACTTAATACTAAAAGTTGTGACTGAGTCTAAAAATCTAAAGGTAATAAAACTTAAAATAATTTTTTTTTTTTTTTACGTTTTTGTTTTTTTTTTACGTTTTTTTTTTTACGTTTTTTTTTTTTTATTTTTTTTATTTTTGCAAATATAAATTAAAAATATAGCGTTTTAGTGCTCCCCGGCAGCGGCGCCAAAAACTTGATGTGGTAGCGTGGGGGTACGAAATATACTATTATTTTTAATACAAAATACGTTACAAATTACACAAGTTATTTATTTATTTATAGAGTGGGATATACCTAAACCTTGCTACAACACTATAGGCAGTGTACCTAATCGTAGAGTAGTGTAGTTTTTAGTAAGTCCGGTTCGTTCCACAGGAAGCTGGTGATACTTACTATATTTTTAACAACTATATTTATACAAAATATATATAATTATATAAGTAGTAATATTATTATAAAAGGGGGGTTTTACCGTTTAATGACCGGTTTATCGATTCTATATTTTAAGCACAAAGATAAATGACGATAATTAAAGTGCGTAAAATAATGACAATAAATAAAATGACAGTAAATAAAATTGCGAGTAATAAAATGACAGTAAATAAAGATACGATGAGAAATACAATAAAAGAATTATGCTTATTTAAACTTCCGTAATCATGATGTTTGACGTGTTGATTTTAATTTATTACCATGGGTTAATTGTCCTTTGTCCTGATTTATTTGATACGTCTATCTGGTTTTTGTCCATAATAGTCCATCGGTCATAAATATAAAGTGCGAGTATCCTCGTCAAATTACCCTTATACCCGAAGTCAAATATTCCAACTGATTAAGGATTTAAACTGTGACGCAGTTATCACTTCTGTCAACAATTACACCAGTTATCACTGTATGTAATCCACCCCTGTTTTAATTAGTTTATGAATATTAATTCATCCACTTGATCAGAATGAATAATCAATTACCCAACCCAATTGATTAATTAAATGATTATAACAGATTCCATATGAACGTCACTAAATAGGACAACCATAATCATTATTAATTATTAGGTTAATTAATTTGAAGAGAGGTTCGACAGACTCCAATGAGTTGTCACTCAATTAGACAATACCCCCCATCTATTAATAGTCAATAGTCCAATTTCCACAAGTGTCGGTCTTTTGCCCAAACCTTAATTATGGTCCAAAGTTCAATAACCCCATCTTAATATTTTAGCCTAACATCACGATTACTTCGGCTCAAATAAGCATAATAATAACTTAGTTACGAGACATTAAATTAAAAAGGAAGAACATAGCTTACAGTGGTTAAAAATAGCGTAGCGTTACACGGACAGAATTTCGACTTTACACACTCAAACGATCTCTATCATAAATCTTATTATTATCATAATTTAAAATTAAAATTAAGATTATTGTTATATCTGATTACATTAACATTATGATAGAGAATTCTAAATATAGATATTGATATTTGATATAGAAAAGGGATCGATATATATAGAAAGATAGATTTCGGATAGAAAAAGGTATGTTTTCATCGATCGAATACACTGCCTTTTATAGGTGAATTCTGAATTTGATTTTTCACTTACGACCCCTGAACTATGCTCAATTAACAACTTTTTATTATTTAATATTATTCTTATTATGAATTATTTAAATATTATATTTTATTCTTGTACATAGTTGACTCGTAATTTTTACACCGTTGCGTCGAGCATTGAGAGTTGACTCATGTCCCGGTTCCGGATTTTCGAACGTCCTTTCGTACAATTTTATATCGTGTACTTTGCGTTTTGTAACTTGTACTCTTGTCATTTTTAGACGTTCTTCATCAATAAATTGAACCTTTTGAATTGTATCTTGTACATTTGAGCTTTTTGGACGTTTTGGTGTTTCAAATCTTCGTTTTTGTCTTTAAATCTTCATTTTCGAGCGATTTGCGTCTTTCGTCTTCGCACTTATTTATTTAACTATTACAACTAAAAATAAGGAAATTACATTTAAAAACTTTACATATTGGAACGATATTGCTACTAAATATATGTTCATTTGGAACACTATCAAATACCTCTCGATTGAGGTGTTTTCAAGAATCATGAAAAGTTTGAACGCAGATTGTAATCGTCAAGATACAAATGAGGTTTAAGATGAAATCAAGTGGTAAACTTGAAGAAATGTTTAGTTTCATATGTTATAATCAATATTTTAATTCATTTTAATTGTCCAATGTTATTAGTCCACAGTTAATAGTCCACAACTAGAACTTTCAACAATTCATATATAGTTTAATATATAATATTCGAATTAATTAATACGTATTCATGACCCATTGTATACATGTCTCAGACTCGATCACAACTCAAAGTATATATATTATTGTAGAATCAACCTCAACCCTGTATAGCTAACTCAAGCATTACTGCATATAGAGTGTCTATGGTTATTCCAAATAATATATATAGATGCATCGATATGATATGTCAAAACTTTGTATACGTGTCCCGGTATTTAAAGTGCGTAAAATAAATAACAGAAATTAAATGACGATAAATAAAATTGCGAGAATTTAAATTGCGATAAATAAATTGCGATAATTAAATTGCGATAAATAAATTGCGATAAATAAAATGTAATACGGAATTAACAGTTAGCAAGGAACAGTTAGCAAGGAATAGTTAGTGTGGATTCTTAACAAAATTTCTCATAATTAATTTGTTTGTTTCTAACAAATTTTATTTTGTCCAATGTTTTCTTCATTATGACACTTGTCGGATTCTGATAGGTCAAAATTCAAATATGAAATTGAATGAAAATGGTTATTCTGCGATGAACAGATACGTATATCAGTGGATGTAAGTAGGATAGTAAATGACCGTTGAATCAGATTCGAAAAATGTACAGTGTAACTTATTAATGTGAAATCTAAATATTCCTCGAGTATTACCTACCCGTTAAAATATTTTCACCATTAACAGTTTGTACAAAATAATTTTAATTACAATCTATGACGCCCCGTACAAAACCATCGTGTACGATTCGTCAACAACAGGATCTTTACACGGTTGAATACTGCATGCTGTTTGAAAACCAGTTTGCATTCATAAAAACATAGTGTTTACAAAAGATAACGTGACACAAAGGTCATTACAAAGTCATTATTTGAAATAACATAAACTACGAATGCATAAGAAAAAGTTCCATGATTGAGACATCTCTAAGATTATGCAGCGGAATTCTAGCACAGCAGGTCCATAACAGCAAGTTTAAACACCAAAACAGCAAGTCTAAACAGCGGAAGCAAGATACCTCTAAGCACCTGAGAAAACATGCTTAAAAACGTCAACAATAATGTTGGTGAGTGATAACGCCAAAATTATACATGTTTATTGCCGTTATTTCGATCCAAAGTTGTTCCATTTATATGTAATTGTTGTACGTATGTATTGTAATTCGTGTATATTTGTAAAAGTCCATTGTGAATGAATAAATGAAGACCAACAGCGAAAACAGAGTTAAAACGAAGATTAAACGCGTAAAACAGCCCGAAACCACTGAAACAGGTCCAAATGTGGCACATCTCTCTTAGATGCGGTGCATCTCTGCTCCAAATAACTCCCGACAGTTTCAGATGTGGAGCATAAAGACTTCTGGACCAAAACAGCATCAGATGCGGCGCATCTGAGATGGATGTGGCGCATCCAAGCCAGATGCGGTGCATCTTTCCCAGATGCGGCGCATCTGACCCCTGCTGACAGTCCTGAGTGCAGAATCGAGCTGGAATCTACTGAACGTAAAGAGATGCGGCGCATCCCAAAGAGATGCGGCGCATCTGGTCACTTTCTGGCCAAAATACCTAACTTTTGAGCCTATTTAATGAAGCCTTTGGTTACATACTTCATACACCTTCACTACTACATTTTCCCT
Source organism: Rutidosis leptorrhynchoides (assembly GCF_046630445.1). Lineage (NCBI taxonomy): Eukaryota > Viridiplantae > Streptophyta > Magnoliopsida > Asterales > Asteraceae > Rutidosis > Rutidosis leptorrhynchoides. Next base: position 2,802,588 of record NC_092339.1, on the reverse strand, counting down.
CAGTTCTAATACGATTTTCAAGGTTCAAGGAAGGCTACAAGTCAATCTCCACTCTTTCAACATCAAGATTAAGCTAGGATCATTCATCACTATTGGTATTATTGTTCTATATCTTTTAAACATGAATTCAACTTGTATTTACTAGTTTCATTAGTTCTACTATGATTATGTTTAGCTAAAAGCCTTGTGTGTTTGCTTCAATGTAAGATTTATGGCTTGGGATTGTTCTATACTTTGATGTTATGCTAGTTATATATATGTTAGAATGATTAAATCATCTAGTCCAACTACAAGAACCATTGTTATGCTTGCTTAGTTCATTACTTCAATTATATAGATTGCAAACCTATTAATGTGAGTTAACCAGGAAAACAATCTATACTTCAATACACCTAGTAATCTAGACGATTAGATGCCATAACTTAAGTGATTTTGTTATGTGTTTAATTCGGTAATTGAATAAGTTCCAAAGCAACATAGTTATGAAATTACCTCAAGTGATTGTTGTAATTTAGGTTTCGCGTGAGTTTAACAGGGTTGAATCTAGTTAGTTAATCAATCTAAATCACCATGTTCTTTCAAAAGATCCATAGTTGTAATCATCCTTGTATCCTAGTTCAATTATGTATGTTATGACTTGGTTTATGTGAATTTATCAAAGACTATAGCTTATACTTCAACACCTAGTGATCTAGCCACCTATATGTGAGTATAGGATGTTAATTGAACGATATTTAGGATATACAATCATGTAGTTTACTTAGATAGATCTTAGTAAACTAGATTTTATGTGAATTCAACCACGAAAGAATCCTGTTGATTAAACATAGCTCTTAAGTTTATAGAAATTGTGAAATTGATATAAACTGCTCTATTGTAACTATAACATAAAGGTTTTAATTATAAAAGAACAATCCATGTCATTTATCAAGCATAGAAGTAAACACCGCATTCTCATTCTTGTTATTCATTATATTTATTTACTGTTTCGTTAAACGAAAATACAACTTCAAACACAAACCCCCTTTTAGAATAATTAATCGTTGTAAAATCATTAAAAAAAACTTCTCCCTGTGGATCGAACTGGTCAATTTACTTGCTAGTTACTGCATGATCGGGTTTTAGTTGCCTGTATTATGTGTTAATTATTAAGCATATTGTCTACATTTTAAAGGTTACGTTTTGACACATCTAACTTTTTGGCTCCGCTGCCGGAGAGCGGTTTTGTTAAAATATTTTAATAAACTTTGAATTATTCGATCCTTTTGTAGGAATTCAATTCCTAGAAAAGTTACTTTTTATTGTAAGCTTGTGTTTTTGCAATTGGTTTGTTTGTGGTATTGTGATTGCAGGATAGGTATTGATGCATGAATCTACGTTCTTCCAACTCTAATTTAATTCCTTCATATCCTGAACCTGAAAGAGAGCTTCACGAACGCTTAAGAGCTCAAGAAGTAGAATCTCTTGCTCAGGGTTTAGAATCACTCTCATTAGATTCTAACTCTGAACTAATTGTTCAATCAATCATAGAACCAGTTATTAAAGAAGAAGAAGAAGAAGAAGAGATGGCTGCAACAAATCAAACGATGGATGCTTTAATGAAGGCAACAAGGACAGGACAAGGCCACGCAATTATTCAACCCACGATGACTGATGGTTTTGAAATAAAGGGCCAATTTCTCCACATGGTGACTAATACATGCCAATTCGGTGGAGCCCCAAATGAGGATGCTAACGAGCATCTTCGTAAGTTTGTAAGCATTTGCAAGCTTTTTAAAATCAAAGATGTCACCGATGAAGTTGCATGTTTAAAAATCTTTCCATGGTCCCTAAAGGATGATGCAAGAGATTGGCTAGACTCATTACCGGAAGGTTATATTGAAGACTGGAATGATATGATGGACAAATTTTTGTCAGAATTCTTCCCTGCTTCGAAAAAAGCAAAGTTGCAAAGTGATATAAATCACTTCAAGCAAAAGTCTAACGAGACTCTTTATGAAGCTTGGACCCGATTTAATAAAATGCTTAGGGTATGTCCTCAACACGGGTTGAATACATTCCAAAAAGTCCAAATATTCTATAAAGGGGTCAATGTGGCTACCCGAAAGGATATAGATGTTACAGCAGGAGGATCAATCATGAAAAAAATTCCCGAAGAAGCTCACACAATAATTGCCGATATAGCAGCCCATTCTCATAATTGGCATCAGGAGATGGAGTTCTCTAGATCATCAACAGTTGCTAATGTCGAAAGCAACGATGAAATCGCTGCATTAAAAGTTCAATTGGCAAATCAAGCAAGGCAAATTGAGAAGGTAACCAAAGAAATGCACGCTATCAGGGTAGGGTGTGAATTGTGCCAAGGTCCCCATCTCACTCAAGATTGCGACCAAACGATAATGGAAGAGCAAGAAAATTTCTTAGGTTACTTGCGTAAAGGTTAAATGAATTTTGACGACTTTCCGGCGGTTGAAGCAATGAACCGGAAATATCCTCCTATCAACAGTTATCAAATAGGAGGACCTTCAAGTTCAAACAACAATTACCATGGAGGAAATTCAGGTTACCAAAATAACCGGAATTTCCAAAATCAAAATCAAAGAAATGCACCACCAGGTTACAATCATCTAAACAATCGTAATCAACCTCCACAAAATTACCAAAATAATTTCCAACACAATCAACCACAACCATAACCACAACCACAACCACAAGCACATGTACAACCACAACCCGAGAAGAATCCGGTTTAGAAGATCTTTTGAGAGATTTTATGGTTAAACACGAGCAAAATGCGGAACTTCAAACTCAGGAAATTCGAAATCAACAAGCTATGATTCAGAACTTAGAAAGGGATGTTGGAAGGATCTCACAGTTATTAGCAGAGAGACCACCTGGTGCTCTCCCCTCAAATACTCAAGTGAATCCTAGTAACAATCAAACAAGGAATGAGCATGTAAATGCTATAACTACTAGAAGTGGTTTAACCACTAACTCGGAGACCCTTAAGTCCCCGGAAGTTCCTTTGTCTCCTTCTATTTTGCAGGTACCTGTTGATGTAGATGAGCATGTCGAAAAAGAACAAGAGAAAGATGATCCACCGGAGGTCATATCGAAGAAAAGTGAAGAACCACCAGTAAAGGTGTACAAGGCACCTATTCCATACCCAAAAGCATTGAAGAAAGACAGACTCGCGAGCCAATATCAGAAATTTGGGGATATGATCAAACAAATCAGCATTAACATGCCACTCGCAGAGGTTCTTAAGGGTATGCCCCATTACGGGAAGTTTTTGAAAGATCTCATATCCTCGAAGGGTAAATACCACAAAGTTTCTACCACATTCCTCCATGAGGAGTGTTCGGCCATCTTGAAAAAGCAAAATGTACCTCCAAAATTGGGAGATCCGGGTAGTTTTATCATACTTTGTATGATGGGTGATTCGGTAGTGTACGATGCACTAGCCGACCTAGGTGCAAGTGTTAACCTAATGCCTTACTCGTTATATTTGAAACTTGACTTAGGAGACTTGAAACTAACCCGGATGGGTATTCGATTAGCAAATCAATCATTTGATACTCCCATAGGTATAGCCGAGGATATTCTTGTAAAAGTTGGCTCACTTATCTTTCTCGTCGACTTTGTTATTCTAGAAATGCAAGAGGACACAAAAGTTCCTATCATTTTAGGACGTCCTTTCCTTAACACCGCAGATGCTATCATTAATGTCCAAAAAGAACAATTAAGTCTAGGTGTGGGAAATGAGAGAATAATTTGTCATATTGACAAAGCCATGAAAAGACCCACTTCCACCGATGACTCTTGTTTTCAAATTGATGTTATAAATCTTTGTGTAGAGGATGAATTGCAGGAGCTACTTGAAATTGATACCTCAGGGTTTGCCCCGGTAAGTGAAAGTGAACATTTCAATATTGATGAGGATTTTGATGAGTTGATGAAGGTGGTCACGGATGATGAGACCATAGAAGAAGAAATTCCCAAGGAAGAGGAATCATTTGAAGATATCGGAAACAAAGATAGATTCCGAATAAAGAATTCCTTGGAAGAACCACCCGTACTAGAGCTTAAGGAGCTACCCAAACACTTGGAGTATGCTTATCTCGAAGGTACATCTTAATTACCGGTAATTATTGCTTCACATCTTTCTGGTAACGAGAAGGATAGGTTAATCTCTGTTTTGAAAACCCATAAAAAGGCTATAGCCTGGAAAACGACCGACATTCCAGAGATAAACCCGTCTTATTGTACACATAAAATTCTCCTTGAGAATGACTTCAAACCAGTAGTACAAAGACAACGTAGGCTAAATCCCAACATGAAAGAGGTTGTTAAAAAGGAGGTAGTCAAGCTTCTTGACGTTGGGTTAATTTATCCCATCTCCGATAGTCCTTGGGTTAGTTCAATACAAGTAGTACCTAAAAAGGGAGGTACAACCGTTATTGTAAATGAAAAGGACGAACTCGTTCCAACTAGAACGGTTACCGGTTGGAGAGTTTGTATTGATTACAGACGTCTCAATAATGCCACTAGAAAGGATCATTTCCCGTTGCCTTTTATTGATCAAATGATTGAACGATTAGCGGGGAAAGAGTACTATTGCTTTTTAGATTGTTTCTTTGGTTACTTCCAAATTCCAATTGATCCCAACGACCAAGAAAAGACCACATTCACTTGTCCTTTCGGGACCTTTGCCTATCGCCGCATGCCATTTGGTTTATGCAATGCACCCGGAACCATTCAAAGGTGCATGATGGCAATTTTTGATGATATGGTAGAGGATTGTATGGAAGTCTTCATGGATGACTTTTTCGTGTTTGGAGACTCCTTTGAATCGTGTCTTTTTAACCTTGAACGTATGCTTATCCGATGTGAGAAAGTAAATTTGGTCCTGAATTGGGAAAAATGCCACTTCATGGTGAAGGAGGGCATTGTACTTGGTCACAAGATATCTCGTGCGGGAATAGAGGTAGATAAATCTAAAAGTGAAGTTATCTCTAAGCTACCTATACCGACGAATGTCAAGGCTATTAGAAGCTTTCTTAGTCACGCGGGATTCTACAGACGATTTATCAAAGATTTTTCTAAAATCGCCCGCCCAATGACCAAACTTCTTGAAAAGGATGCTCCATTTAACTTTGATTCTAATTAAGAGAATGCATTCTCCATTCTAAAGTCAAAACTCACATAAGCTCCCATTATCGTATCTCCGGATTGGAGTATGCATTTTGAGTTAAAGTGTGACTCGAGCGACTATGCCTTAGGTGCTGTTTTAGGACAACGCCCCGATAATCATTTTCGCCCAATTTATTATGCGAGCAAAACTCTAACGGGAGCTCAAATTAATTATACCACCAAGGAAAAGGAGCTCCTGGCGGTTGTTTATGCGTTTGATAAATTTCGGTCATATTTGGTGTTGTCCAAAACCATTGTTTACACGGACCATTCGGCCCTTAGGTACTTATTTTCGAAACTAGATGCAAAGCATCGTCTCATACGTTGGGTTCTTTTACTTCAAGAGTTTGACATTGAGATACGTGACAAGAAAGGAGTCGAGAATCTAGCCGCCGACCATTTATCTCGACTTGAAAATCCCGAATTAGAAAAACTCGATGATACAATCATCAAGGACACATTTCCTGATGAATCTCTAATGAGGGATGACAAGGAATCTGAAATCCCATGGTTTACCCATTTTACAAACTATCTTGCTTCAGGCATTCTTCAAAAAGGACTTTCTTATCAACAAAAGAAGAAATTCTTTGCGGATTTGAAGTCCTATTTCTGGGAACACCCCGACCTATTTCGTGTTGGTGCGGAATAAAATGATTCGCCGTTGTGTGTACAAAAAAGAGGCTCAACAAATTCTTGAGCATTGTCATCAAGGGCCCACCGGCGGTCATTTCGGACCAAACCACACCGCAAGAAAAATCCTTTACTCGGGCTTTTATTGGCCCACGATCTTTAAAGATGCCCATAATTTCGTTCGGACTTGTAATGCATGCTAACGAACGGGTAACATCACGAAAAAGGATGAGATGCCTCAAACCGGCATCCAAGTTTGTGAAATCTTTGATATTTGGGGAATCGATTTCATGGGACCATTTCCAAGTTCCCATAAGTGCAAGTACATCCTAGTAGCCATTGACTATCTATCTAAGTGGGTTGAAGCGAAAGCTTTACCTACGAATGATGCTAGGGTGGTGGTGAACTTCTTGAAAAATATCTTCTCGCGCTTTGGAATCCCAAAGGCGCTCATATCCGATCGAGGAACACATTTTGTCAACAACCTTCTTGAAAAGGTGTTGAAGAAGTATGGCGTAAATCATCGTTTCTCTACTTCGTACCACCCGCAAACGAGTGGTCAAGTGGAGAACACGAATCGTGCCTTGAAATGCATACTTGAGAAGACAGTTGATAACAACTCTAAGATTTAGCAACGCAAGTTAGATGATGCGTTGTGGGCCTTTAGGACTGCTTTTAAAACACCAATCGGTACCACACCATTTAGACTTGTATACGGTAAAGCGTGCCATCTTTCGGTTGAAGTGGAACATAGAGCATATTGGGCATTGAAAGTTTGTAATTTAGACATGGAAAAGGCTGGTGAAAATCGATTCATGCAAATGTATGAATTGGAAGAGTTGAGGTTAGAATAGTACGAGAATTCGAGCTCGTATAAGGAGAAAACGAAAAGGTGGCATGATGCCCGATTGAAAGAAGTGAAAGAGTTTAAAACCGGTGATAATGTTTTGGTTTTTAACTCACGGTTTAAATTTTCTCCCGGAAAGTTGAAGTCCCGATAGACGGGACCTTATTTGGTGAAACAAGCATTTCCATCGGGATATGTTGAATTGTTTGGAAACGGGAACACTTTAAAGTGAATGGTCATCGATTAAAACTCTATTTTGATGGAGTTACTACCACGGTTCAAGATGACATCACTTTCTCCCCCCACAGCTAACTAGCTTGGGAAGGAGTCGCGTGAACGAGTCACTAATAAACCTCACAACGTGTACATAGTCTCATTCGTGCGTCTTGTTTCTTAGGATTTACTGTTTTTAAGTGATTTTTCGAGTTTTAGTACGAACCAAGTTGTTTAGGGACCTTCCGCAATGTTTAATACGCAAAAAACATCAAAACTGGTGCAACAGGGCCAGATGCGCCGCATCCAGGCTGGATGCGCCGCATCTGAGGACAAGAAAAATGCCGACAGTTTCTGATGCGCCGAGAAATGGTCATGCGCCACTTTTGTGCCACAAGATGCGCCGCATCTGCTTCAGATGCACTGCATCTAAGCCAGATGCGTTGCATCTGCTCCAGATGCGCCGCATCTATGTCTGAATGTGAGAGTCTGCCTAATTTTTTTCACAAATACGGGAGTTTATCAGTTTTACTCATTTTTTCACCTACAACTCCGAACTTCATCTCTTTTTCTCTCAAGGATTCCATCTCTAAACACTAAATCAACCGATTAAACCCATCTTTGAGCATCTAATCCGTCTATCAACATGAGAAAGGTAAGATTAATCTCCATTTCTTCATGGTTCTTGTGTTCTTCATTCTCAAATTCGGATTTAGCTTGTTCTAAGTGTGGGGATGTTTAAATCTTCATGTTTTTGTCATTATATGCTTGTATTGTTATTACTAATCCTTATTCATGCTCGAATTTCATGATTAATTGCTCAAAAATTTACTTTAGAAATTAGGGTTCTTCATGAATTTGGGGATTTCGAAAGAATGACCATTACTTGTTTAAATTGGGATGTTTTAGAGTTCAATTACTAGTATACATTAGCAAATCCGCATGAACCTTAGTTGAATTACACGATTACACGAATTATTGAATTTTAGGGTTCTTAAATTGGGGATTTTGACTTTTGTTGACTAGTAAGTGATCTAAGTGGAATTAAAGCAATTCATTGATTATGCTAAACTCATAAACGCCTTAACCTAGTGTTTGTTCGAATTGAAAAGTTTTATTTGAGGAAGTTAAGGATTGTATGCTTAGGCTTTTTGATGAAATTGTTGACTTGAGTCGAATTTAGTGTCTAAATGTATGATAACCATTGATTGCATATTGTTTGACATGCGTAGTGATGAATGCTAATGGTTCTATATACTTGTTTTGGTGAAACTAATTATGCTAGATATGATTGAACTTATGAAGCGATAAAGATTATGATTCATTCTAGTACATGTTTGTTAAAAATGAGATAAGTACATCCATGATAGAATTATGTTTAACATGAGAGTTAGTGTAATGAGTACGATATAACGTGTTCTACATGGTTTTGGCTTGTGCTATATGAAAGATGTTTTGAATTTCTTTAACGCTAATCAACTTGGTTTGTTGTTTTGTTTGTTTGGTTTTGTTGTGTTTTTGTAGACTAGAGCATCATCATCAAACCCAAAATCAAAGAAGCAAAAAGCCCCGGCAATTATAGATGAGGAAACAAGTGAGGAAGAAAATGCAGTTGAAGATGAAGAAATGGATATTGACAACCGGCAATTAAATGTCCGTGGATTAACCACTCCGGATCAATGGATCAATGCAGTCTTGAGGCATCCGGAATATCATGAACGGATGAAGGCACTTCTACACAAAGACGTATATCCGGGGAAATATATCGATTGGACACCATTAGAAGAAGCCGGTGAATATCAAAATTTTCGCAACCTTTTTCGAGTATCGTATCAAGGCCAACGAATATATGCATGGGAAAACGTGTTCAAAATGCAAGAAAGAGTGTACCCACTTTTAGTCAAAGAATTTGTTGGTTCACTTAGGGTTGATTACACGTCACCAACATCCGGTACCTTTATGAGATTACGTCTTGGAGGACAAGACCGAATATTAACACTGCTACAATTTGTAAAGGCGTTGGATATCTATGAAGGGTTGCCACACTAATTGATGCAAAATTACTTTAATCAATGTATATACTATGTTTCTTCTTTTAATCATTCAGAAGCATGGGTGGACATGAGCAATAGCACATATAGTGCAAGCAAGCATACTTGTAGCAATCTACGTTCTTACCAGTATCGATGCGTCCAAAGATTCATTTCAAGTACCATAAACTGTCGAAAAGACAGTAGCGAAAAAGTTACCAACCTGGATATCTGGTACATTCACGCGATAATGGATCACACCCATGTTCATATTCCGAGAATGATTCTCACTTTCCTTCTCGAAGAAAGGAAAAAGATTACACCTGTTAGGACCCCGAAGTTGTATAGTGTTAATGTAAATTAAGCTTAAATGAAGGTTCCTTAGAAGAGGGCTATATAAGGAACCTAAGTAGTCCTAATTAGATAGCCATTGTATTGTAACTGAGTTCTAGAAGCTGTGGAATGTAATTTTACCGATTCTCTCTCATACCGAGTCTCCTTCCTACATACCGAATCTCATTCTATCTTATCATTTCTCTCAATCTCAACATGATCTGACCTATCATTTGGTATCAGAGCTTCTAGGAAGTGATTCTATATCACTATATCGATCCAGAGATTGTAGATTACAGAATCTGAATACTCTCGGTTTAATGAATCAGATTCGGTATTATCGAATTTGATAATCTGACGTTCAGATTCTTGTGATAAGTTCAGCGAAGGTGTATTAGGTCTATTAGAAAGAGTTTCGATCATCATTACAGCTTTTTAACTTCAATTATGGAGAATCAAGTTGATTTTTAGAGTTTGTGGCTAAAACTCTCGGTATTGCTTAATTCAAGCTTGATTCTGGATTTTTGTGAAGATTTAAAGATTCAGTTGTATTCGTGAGGTGTTAAATCACATTTCTGTCGGTTCAATTTCTTCAATTCTTCAAGTTTTGAAGATTTAATCAACACTCGGTATCGTAACCGTCATACCGAGTCTGCTTCATTACTGAAAATTCATCTTAAGTGTTGCAGATTGTGGTGTGTTTGTGATTCTATCACATTCGGTTTGATTATACGCAGCCAATTGGTGTGGTTTGAGAAAGGATTCTGTTATATTTCTAAGTTTTAGGATTAGACTCTGTATTGTCAACTGCTACAGTTGACATTCGGTATCCTGAATCTTCGATATCATTTCATATTATGTTTGTTACTAACTTGTTTTCTTGTGCAGCAAGGTTACCGAATCTAATTCAAGGGAATTGGATTGTGTTTATACATAATATTTTACAGAATTTGACTACCGAGTCATTTACCGAATCAGAATCTCGATTTCACTCAATCCTTTGGTTTTAAGTATTCTGAGGCTTCAAGTTGTGTGGTTACCGAATCTGGGTGTGTTACTTGTGATTCTTATCAGTTTCTGATACAGAATCTGGTTTACCGAATTGTTACCGAATCTGCTACAGTACCGAACCACTTACCGAGTCTGCTACTGTACCGAATCTGACATTCTTGTTAGATTTTATACTGAACTCTGATCATAGATTGTGTTTAATACCGAATCTACCTCAATTTAAGATGTCTACTTAAGATACTCTTATCATTGGATCAGATTCCCGACCTCCAGTGTTGTTTGATGGCAAGTACACTCAGTAGCTTCATCGTATCACTCAGTACATAGACTATAAGGGTAAGAAAGCTAAACATATATGGGCTTCTCTGAGAGATGGTCCAGTTATTGATTTTCATCCAGATACTGGTATGCCAATTCCAGTCTATGAACTTTCTGGTGATAAACGTGAAAGAGCTCAGGGTGACATAGAGGCTAAGAATATCGTCATGCAAGCTATCCCATATGAGCTATTTGAAAATGTTGATAGCAACACTACAGCAAAAGATATATGGGATGAGATTAAACGACAACAAGAAGGTTATGACATGTCAGACGTTACTAAATTGAATAAGGCTCTGGGATTGTATGAAGATTTCAGGCAGGAACCAGAAGAACTACTCAAGGATACCTACCGTCATTTCAATGGTGTTCTCAATGAGTTGAAAAGGTGTAAGATTGTAAAAGTACATGCTGAAGTCAACATGAAATTCCTCAAAAAGCTCAATGCTGATTGGCTTCCTTATGGAACCATTGTTCGATCTACCAAAGAGATTGACAAGTTGACTATTCATGAGCTTGTTGGAGTTCTTATGCATTACCAACCTGAGGTGTCTAAACTTCAAGAAGGAAGAAAAGAGTCTTCTCCGGGTGATCCTCTTGCTCTAATTGCCAAAAAGAAGAGCAAATCATTTTCCAAAAGCTTGTCCAAGAAAGTGCTTGTTGAAGAATCAACTGATTCTGAAGCGTTGAATCTTTCTGATGTTGATGATTCTCACCTTGAATTAGTCAAGATGGCAGCCATGTTCACAAACGCCTTGAACAAACACAAGTTTAAAGGCAAATCAAGCAATCAACGCAAAAACTCATCATCTTCCTCGTACTACAAGAAAGTTGATCAATCCAAACAACAACGTGCTGATGATTCCAAGAAGAAAGATTCAATCTGTTTTAATTGTGGCAAAGCTGGTCATTACTCTCGTGAGTGCAAGATGCCTAAGAAGAAGGACGCAGCTTACTACAAGAAGAAAATATTGATGGCTAAGATTGTGGAAACTGGGGGAGAGCTGAAACCGGTTGATGATACTTGGTTTAACTGGACTGATGATTCAGACTCAGAGGTGGAACATGCAAATGTTTGCAAGGTGACTAAGCTCATCAAGGCTAAGGAAGCATTGGAGAATTCTGACTCAACATCTGACGATGATGAGGTACAATCAACTGAAATCTCATCTGATTTTATAAAAATGCAAAATGACTTGATGAAGAATCTGGTCTCAATGTCAAAAGAAATCAAAGGCTTAAAATCTTAAAACAAGATTTTAAAAGATAAAATCAAACTAAATGAGACCAGACCTTCCTCATCCAAATTGCAAATGGATGTGCAACGATTGACTCACCAACTCAGCTCTACGGAAACTGAGTTGGAAGATCTTAAGAAGACAATTCATCCGATTAAAGTCGAACGAACTGATTTTCGTTTAAAATCTGAACGACTTGCAGAAAAAGTTCAATTCTTAGAAAAAGATCTTTCTGATTTAAAAAACCAACATGAACCCACACTTTCAAAGCTAAACAAGAAAATTATTCATTTGGAAAACTCCATAATTGAAAAAGACACTGAAATTTCTTCGTTGTCAAAAGAGTCTGTTCTAATGAAAGCTCAACTTGCTCGATATGAGGAAAAACTCTATCGTACAGAGCAATCTAAAGCTATTATTGATTTAGAACTTTCAAAACAAACAATTTTCATGAACTGACCAAAAACGATTCATGGTGAAAAGTGGGGGTTGGGTTATGAAGATCCTAAGATCTTAGATGGAGCTTCCAAAAAGATTCTAGGATTATATCATTCTGATTACTTTCAAGCTGGTTTACCACCGCATTTTGTGCATGCTTCTGATGCTAATTTTGATGATATTATTGTTAATCGCAAATCTAAAAAATACCATCAAATTAGCTTAATGTATGAGAAAATTAATGCAAAAATGGGTAAATTAAATCCTGATTTCTTGAAGGAACTTGTTGAAACTGAAAAGAATGTGCAATGTGCTAATTATGTGCCGACACGTAGATTGGTTTACATTCCTACACTCATGCTAGAGAAGTACATTTTAATGCTTGAGAATGAAGTGTTTAACAAACCTAGTTCCAGCATTGTTAACATAGATGAGGTGTTTGATGAATCAACTTTTGATGTGAAACCAATTCTACCTGCTTTACCTGTATCTCCAGATGATGTTTTCCGCGAAGACCTAGCACATGAACCAACTGTTTTCTTTGAGACAGAATCTCTAGGTCAAAGTTCTTTAGATGAAAAAGTAGAACCTCATAATGAACCAATCATTGAACCTTTGATAGATTTTGAAAGTCAACTTCATCCTTTGCATGATTATTATTTTCATTTGCCTGCTGTACGTAATTTGAATCGTATAGTAGCTCAACTAGAACAGGAGAATATTGACTTGCAACCTAAGTGCCAATCATTAGAACAAATGCTTGTTTTGTGTGATAAATTGCCTTCACTGCCTAAGAAAGAATGTTCATATGCTTTTAAGGAGGGTGAAGTGATAGTTTCTGCTGAAGAATTATGTCTTGAGATTAAAAGCTTAAAACAAAAGATAATTCAACTGAAACAGGCTAACACACTTAAGCAATCATCTAATGTTGAAACCAATGTGCTTCAATGTATTGGTGGGATTACTAAGAAGGGGAAGGGAACAACGACATCTAAGGATGTAAAACCCATTACTATTCTTAAAAATCCTCTACGTTCTCAATTTGGAAATCGTGGTTCAAAAGTTGTTTCTACAACTCAATTTGTTGTCAAAAAGATTCATTCTCCTGATGGTTCTTTGTCAACTGAAAAGATTCCTATGATTCTAATGACAAAAACTTCAAAAGCGAGTCTTTTAACGACATCAGTTAAGTCCACACAACACACAAGTCCTAAACCTGATTTAAGTGAGTATGATGCAAAAGAACGTAAAATCAAATTGGATATTTTGCAAAATCAATCATCTCATGTGTCAACTGAAAAGTTTGGACGTCTAACTAACAAAGGTGTTTTTCGTGTCACAGGTCATAATCCAAACTTGAATTACAAATCTGGATGGGTTCCTAAGTCCACGACTAAGAAAGTAGCAACCAAACCAACGCAATCTGCTAGTCGGCCTAGGAAATCATCTCATGTTTTTCAATTTTCGTCTGTGAACAAAACATCTACTTGGAATAAGTTGTGTGTTAAGACTTCTGATAACGATATAAAACTTGATATTGCGTATGATGCTTCATGTAATGTGGTTTTAAATGATGCTTTATTGTCTAAAGTGCATGATGCTTTACGTGATTATTTCATCGTTGATCCAAAGTTTATTGCTGGTACTAACCGAAAAGGACCCAAGAATCTTTGGGTACCTAAACTCTAGGAAATTCACATTTACAGGGTTTTGACGTCTGTGTTTGGTATATCGATTCCGGTTGTTCTCGACACATGACGGGCGATAAATCCTTGCTTGTCAACTTCATTGACAAATTCCTAGGAACTGTTACATTTGGAAATGATGAAATTGCAGCGATAACGGGTTACGGAGATTATGTGCAAAATGGCATAACAATCAAACGGGTTTCATATGTTGAAGGTTTGAGGTGCAGTTTATTTAGTGTGAGTCAATTCTGCGATGGAGATCTTAAAGTTCTGTTTGAACGTCGTCAATGCTCGGTGCAATCCACCGAAGGAAATGATCTTCTTGTTGGTAAATGTTGTGGTTCACTATATACTATTGACGTCAATGATGCACCTTCACATACAACCATGTGTTTGGCTACTCGTTCTACCAAAGAAAATTCATGGTTATGGCATCATCGGATGTCACACCTGAATTACAAGGGTGTCAATCGACTGGTCTCTAAAGACTTAGTTGATGGTATTCCAACCTTTCAATATGATAAGCATCATGTGTATCCATCATGTGCGATGGGTAAGCTGAAACAGACTAATCATCCGCTTAAGCACAACCCCAGTACTTCATCGTCTTTACAATTATTGCATATGGACTTATGTGGACCCATGCGTATTTCTAGCCTTGGTGGCAAGAAACATGTGCTTGTTATTGTCGATGACTATACCCGGTTTACATGGATTTTTCTTTTGCGAACTAAGTCAGCAACCCCCGCCATTATCATTGAGTTCATTAAAAAGACTCAACGCTCTTTTAACAAACATGTTATGAGCATTAGAACTGATAATGGGACGGAATTTAAGAATGACCCACTTGATAGTAATTTGAAAGACCAAGGCATTGAACATCAGTTTTCTGCTGCTCGGACCCCCCAACAGAATGGAGTAGTCGAACGACGTAATCGTACGTTGTGCGAAGCAGCTCGAACGATGCTTGCTTACTCCAAACTACCTCCAAAAATGTGGGGGGAGACCATTTCAACTGCATGCTATACCCAAAATCGTTGTATTGTTAATAAACGTTTTGATAAAACTCCATATGAGTTATTATATGGTAGACGCCCGAATGTCAAATATTTCCGTGTCTTTGGTTGTATATGCTATGTGCTTAACGATTTTGACAGCCTCGGAAAGTTTGATCCAAATGGTGATCAAGCTATATTTCTCGGTTATTCTTCGAACAAAGTTGCCTATCGGGTTTATCACAAACGGACAAAAACGATTAAAGAGAGCATAAATGTCAAGTTCGATGAATTTTCAGGAATGGCTTTTGAACATCTCAGTTCAAAACCCGATCCTAAACCCGGCTACTACTTCTTCCGCGTAAAACTCAATTTTCTCGACGAAGGGTGTTCCTACGGTTACATCAGAGGAACTGGATATCTTGTTTGATAGTCTTTATGCTCCTCAACGGCATTCAAATGTTCAAGCCGTACCAGTTACACCGTCACAGTCAACTACTGTGGAGACTCAACAAAGTCTTTTTGATGAAGATACAACACCAACTAATTCACCTGTTGCTTCTTCATCCTCCCTACCACCTCTTGTTACTGATAATATTGAACCAATTCAAGATTCATCAGTTGATACAACTCCAGCTGTTTCTCCAGATATTCAATTGAATCCATTAGATAATGTTACATCAGATCAAGCGGATCAAGGCTCAACGTCAACAACGGTTGATGTTTCAATGGATACCACTGATGAACAACCTCTTCCACATCATCGATGGACTAAAAGTCATCCAATAGATCTTATTATTGGTGATGCATCTGCTCCAGTCTCAACTTGAAGGGCTACTTGGAATATGTGTCTATACACAGCCTTTTTTAGTAAGATTGAACCAACAACGGTTGCTCAAGCTTTACTAGATCCGAATTGGGTGGTTACTATGCAAGAAGAGATTAATCAATTTGAACGGTTGAAAGTATGGTGATTAGTTCCAAGACCAATGGGTCAACGACCAATAGGGGTTAAGTGGATTTTTAAGAACAAGAAGGATTCTGATGGAATTGTGGTTCGGAATAAGGCACGTCTTGTGGCTAAGGGATATTGACAACAAGAGGGTATTGATTATGACGAGACGTTTGCTCTGGTTGCTAGGATTGAGGCTATTCGTCTTTTCCTTGCCTTTGCTTCTTTTATGAAGTTTACGGTGTTTCAAATGGATGTCAAAACTGCTTTTCTGAACGGTCCTCTTCAAGAGGAAGTCTGTGTCGATCAACCAGAAGGCTTTGTCGATCCCATTCATCCAAATCACGTATACTACTTGGAAAAGGCTTTGTATGGTCTGAAGCAAGCACCGCGTGCATGGTACGAGACCTTAACAAAGTATTTGCTGGACAATGGCTTTTCTCGTGGAACGATTGATACAATGCTATTCATCCTTAAAAACCACGGTCACATTCTCTTGGTTCAAATTTACGTTGATGACATTATTTTTGGTTCCACGTCCCCGGCCTTATGCAAAGAATTTGGTGACCTTATGGCCAACAAATTCGAAATGAGCATGCTTGACCAGTTAAATTTCTTTTTGGGGTTACAAGTAAAACAATTACCAAACGGGATTTTTCTCAGTCAAACAAAGTATATCAATGATATGCTAAAACGTTTTAAAATGACTGCTTTAAAACCAATGACAACCCCAATGAGGACTTTACTGGATGCTGATACTAATGGGGAACCCTTTGATATTACACTTTATCGAAGCATGGTTGGTTCTTTAATGTATCTGACTGCAAGTCGACCTGACATTACACTTGCTGTAACTGTCTGTGCCCGCTTTCAGTCAAACCCTAAGAAATCTCATTCCAAAGCGGTTGTTAGGATTTTTCAGTACCTTAAAGGTACACCTAACCTTGGGATCTGGTATTCTCATGGATTCGATTTCAATCTCACTGCTTACACTGACGCGGATCATGGCGGTTGCCATGTTGATAGAAAAAGCACATCTGGATCAATTCAGATGTTGGGGAATAGGCTAGTTGGTTGGTCATCCAAAAAGCAGAACTGTGTGTCTTTATCAACAGATGAGTCTGAGTACATTGCTGCAGCTCATTGTTGTTCACAAGTTTTGTGGATGCAAATTCAACTTTCAGACTATGGCTTTAAGTTTTCTAAGACCCCGATTTACTGTGATTCACAAAGTGCTATTGCAATTACAAGCAACCCAGTCCAGCATTCTAAGACCAAACACATAGATATTCGCTATCATTTCATTAAGAACCATGTAGAGAAAGGGGATGTAGAGTTATACTTTGTGCCTACCAAAGTGCAATTAGCTGACATGTTCACTAAGCCCTTAGATGAACTTAGGCTAAAGTTCTTGATCAAAGAGATTGGCATGGTAGAGTATAGTGCTTGATATTCCTTAGATCTGTTGGGACTTATTCTTGGGATCTTGTGTTTAGGGGGAGTAGATACTTTTTAGGGGGAGTAACTACTTTCATATGCTTTGGATATCATCTTTTAAGGGGGAGCCTTTAGACTTATGATATAATTGTTCAATGGTTACGTAAGGGGGAGGTAACTCATTGATATCATATTTCAAGGGGGAGTTAATTCATTTTCTTGGGAATTTTATCAAAATGCTGATTTACTTTCTTGTATATCACATTTTGAGGGGGAGAAAAAGGGAGAAAATGAGAAAATTACTCAAAAAATATTGTTTTTCAAAAGTGAATTCATAAATTCTTTGTTTTATATCTGAAATAATTCACTAAGGCTTGTATACATCTCAGCATGCAACCCATTTTAGCAATTGGTATCACTGAAGATTTGTACTTTGTTCATAAATTCAAAATTCTTTTAAGTACAAATCTTATTTTGAAAAATTCATAAAAATTGGAAAAGATAAAATCCAAAAATATTTGATTTTTACTGAATAAATGCTATTTTTAGCATTATACCGAATCTGACATCCAACAGTACAGATTCAGTCAGTTCAAAGTTTTCAAAAAATTGTCTCAGAATTGTTTACCATGAAAAGATTGAAATGAATTTTAAGAGGAAAAGTCAATTTGTCAAGATTTTGAAGTTAAATTGATAAAGTTTTGAAAAGTGGACTGTATTCGGTAAAATAGGCCCATTCGGTAAAGCCCATTCGGTATTTTATCTTCGGTATCTATAAAAGGAGGGTCAAAGTCAAACTAACTCTCTTACTGTGCTTAATTACCTACCGAGTCTTACTGAACATACCGAATCTGCCTAATCTACCGAGTCCGTTCTTCTGTTTCTTCAAATCTTTGGTATAATTTCATTTTAATCATTGCTTTAGATACATGTGTGTAGATCTGAGATAATTAAATGTTTTTCAACCAGAAAAGATCAAAATAAATGGATTATGACTCTCAATTTTGAAATTTTGTTGATTATACCGAGTCTGAGTCGTATTCTACTAATCTTTCATTAAACTCAATTGATTTGGTTAATTAACATGAATTCTTGTCTAGTCAGAGTTATATTAATTGATCTATCATTTGATCAAGTTTGATTACATGTTTAATTGATTGTTTGATGGATTCTGTACCTACCGAATATGTTCTATCTACAGTACCGAGTCTGTTCATACGATTAACATGTTGTTCTGCTTCTAATTGAGTGGTTAATTGATTATGGTTGTGATTTTACATAATAGAATATGCATGTTTGAGTGACTTTATGTTAATTTTGGAGATACCGAATCTGTTCTTCTCTTGATATCGAGTCTGACTTTTGGTACCTTGAAACTTTCTGATTTTTATCTTCAAACACTTAACATGTTTATTCTATATCTTTCTGATCTGAAAACTCAAGCTTATTTGGTTACAGAATTTTAAGTTTTCATGACTACCGAATCTGCTTGAATTGTGTTTAAAAAATTGACTAAGTGTTGTTCTGATTCTTTGTGTTATATAATTGACTTTGCATGATGAATTTGTATTGTGATGAATATCATATGAATGTCATGATTGTCAATTACTTGTTCATATTTGAGAATAAAGGATTTTTATATCTTTGAAAAACCATAAAAATCATAAAATATAAAAGATAAAACATATACAAAAGATTTTAAAGGCAAATAAGAATAGAGATATATGTTTTATGTTAAATATCTTGTGGTCTTCTATTTCTTATTTATACAGCTAAATGACGAACAATCACTTCATCAACTCTGAAACCAACATTCCCTGCAACTACTGGACTACTATTCTAGAGAGGCATACTCTGTGGCCTGCTCTAAACTCTACAGTCAGTTTACCTGTAACAGATCTGGAGCTACTTAACAGAATAATTAGGTTCGTGGAAGCGACACAACCGACTGCTGAAAATCCAGAGGGAGCACAAGCTCGTTTTAAATTTCAACTGAGAGGAGTTCAAGGGAGGAGGAGTATCACTAAGGCTGATTTCAGAAGGATATTCAGACTTCCTGTTGTGCAGAATGCTCCTGCTTTTCCTGCTACTCAGCAGATGATGTCATCTGTCTTTGATCTTGGTTATGTTGGAGCCCGCAATGTTCCTCCGGCTAAGTTTTAGAAGAAATATCTGCACTCAAGGTGGTATGTAATCTTCTCAATCATCAATAGATGCTTGCTGATGACAAGGAGTAGATCCGACAGCCTGACTGTGCCAATGCTGAAGTTGTTCTACTCTTTCATAAGAGTAGAAGCTCCTGACTATGCAGAACTAATATGGGATTTGGTTCAAGCTCAAGTTGATAAGCCAAGGGGTTCATACATCCCTTGCGAAAGGTTTTTCTGTATCTTTATCCATGATGCTATAAATGCTTGCAGAAATGCAAATATATTTGTACCAGGTACACATGGATTACAGATGAAACGATTTGGGGAGCTGAAGATGAATACCCCGATGGTATCTGATAATCAATTCACTGCGCCGATTCCAAATTGGCTAGTGAGACTATCTGAACCCCAAGACGCTCGTATGCGTTCTTATTTTGAGGCTGTAGGAATACCTCTTCCGAACCCGGTACAACAAGAACAAGTTGAACCCGCCACGGTTCCAGCCCCAGAGGTTGTAGAGGAACCTGTAGTTCAACTAACCGGACCAGCTAATCCTCCATTTAGGGTGAACCTCAAACGATCTAGGGTAGCACACCAAGCTCAACCCGTGAGGATCAGGGAACCTAGTTAAACTAGGATTGAACCAACCCTTTCCACAACACCCGAAGTGAGCAGTGACACCGACACTTCAGCAACAGCATCTGAATCGTCTCCCGAACATTCTCCTAAGAGAACTCGATATGTGCCTGATGAGATGATTCAGACTCCACCAACCCAACGAGTAACTAGATCTAGGACTTCGACACCTATCGTCCGCCAAACAGTTACTACAACCGTTGGTGATACGGACCAAGACCTAGAGCCAATTAGGTCACCCACCACCCATCTCCGTATCACATCCAATAATAACAGTAAGCCCTACGCTAAATGAAGTGCAAGCTTCGGTAGGCAAGAGATCTAAACGCACGGATGGTAAAAAGACCACTAAGCCCATCCAATCTAAACAGGACTTAAGAATAAATCCTACAAAGCAAGATGCTTCGGCATCTAAGGAAGTAAAGTCTTCCTCTGTAGTAAAGTCTGTGTTGACTCAATCGATTGAGGAAACTCAATCATTGAAGTCCAGAACAGCCGAAGGGGAGCAGAAAAATCTTGAAAAGGCACCCTGCGTATCGGCTGGAAATCCTCTTGTGCCTCAATGTACAACAGGTTCTGGTTGTTTGACTTATCTTAATGAGGGAGATCTGCCGCGTCCCATGGAAACGAGTCAACATGACAATCCTTCAGGATATTTATCAGACTTCTAGCAGACTGATCCCTTGGTTTATGAAAGTGATCCATTGGATCAAACCACTTCTCTTCCGGATTCTGAAACTCAGAGTTTGGAGGAAGAGTCTTTAACTAAAAGAGATGTGCCACCTCATGGTATATCAATGATTTCAGGAGTCGGAGATAGCAATATCTCTGCGAGAGCTAAACTGACGGGTAGTTCTGCTACTCTGTCAGAGTCCCATGAGACTAAAGTCATGGAGGCGGATGCTTCGAAATAAACTTCGCCGGTGACAACTCCGGTTGTTACTCAACCTCCATCAAAAGGGGATATCACGAATCTGACTAGTAGTATGTACAGCCCTACATATAAAAATAATACCGCACAATCATCCTTACCTGCCCTCACGGCAACTTAAACACTTCCATCGACATCGCCTCTAACCGATGCTGCTGCTGATGCTGCTATTGTTCATGGTTACACTGTTGTTTCACCAACTGGGTCACCTTCTCAAATTTCAAATAGATATGGATTACAGTATCTCTCTGACAATGAGGTGGAGGAGCTCTATCTTACTGAGTTTGCTATATGGACTGATCTTGATGAAGTTCGTGAGACTATGATGATTTATCTTGAGCAAGCAAGGATAGTGTATCCTTTCTCTCCATGCACGTCACCTGGACCAATTCACATGCCTGATCATGATGATTTCGATCCCGACAATCTTCATGAGGGGGAGAATAGACAAAGTGGTCATCGGTCCAGTGGTTATGAAGCTGGTGCATCTAGTCAACAAAAGGATAAAGATGTTGTTGATATATCTGATTCCGGTAGTGATGAAATTGAGGAAATCCAGTGTGAAAGTTTTCTAGATGAATCAGAAAGTCAGAGAGAGGGTGACTCAGGGATCTTAATGATTATGGATACATCTGATCAATCAGAGAATAAGTCATCTCAAGAGAACAATCAAAACTTTGACAACATTGAAGATATTTTGAAGGGGTCATCGAGTATCGCCAATGAATTCAATAATCATCAATTTGTTAACTTGACATCTCCAACTAATGAATTTGGAATACACTTTGAAAAGGAGATTTTCTCTAATGGCAAAGAAGATACTACGACTCCTCCTGATTTGAATGTTCCATTTCAAACTGCAGAGATTGTTCTTGAGCGTGATGCTGATTACCAACTAAGTGAGGATGAAGAAAAAATGATTCTTCGTTCACCATTCATTGAACAACAAGCGTATAGAATCTATGGTGATTCTGATCTTGTCCTTTCTGCATCAATGAGTGTTCTGGGTGCATGGAAATATCATAAGAAGCCAGAATATCTCAAAGCTTATCTGAGTGTTCGCAATAAATTCAAATTGAAGAATGAAGAGAAACTTCAAATTCAGCGAAATTCAGAGATCAAAAGCATAAATAAGATTTTGTTGATTAATAAGGATGAAGTGAAGATGCCATTGTTTCAAGTTACAAGAATGGATGATGAGGATTATCAGTTTTCAGAAGCGGATTTTGATAAACTGAAGATGGACGACATTATTTTCATTTACAATTATTTGATTAACTTGAATGAATCTGCAACAACTTATCATGCTACTGCAATGAAGGCAGTCTACAGGTTTATTCTTGATTCGATGAGATGGATGTCTGTTCATGATTTTCAAATGGGATTGGAATCTGGACACAAAAAGCTCGGAATCAAACTGCCAAATCAAGTGATTGAAGAGCTAAGATACATGTCCTTACTTGAAGTGAGCGACTGTCCATATGGGTTTGCATTTGTCAATTCTCACTATATAAAGATCTTCATCAGAGTCTCAGATTTCAGAAGATACTCAGACGGAACGTTGATGTATGCTTTCAAATACATGAAATGGAGACTGATCAATAACTGCTATTCAACTGAAGATAATGAGATTGTCAAATACATTCTCACAAGATTGAAAAGTCGTCTTAAAACAAGAGTGAATATACGAAGATATGAGAATCTCAAGGGATTCAAATCTAAAGTTCACTTCAGAGGAACAAAGTTCCTTTAGATATTTCACGATAGGATTATATTGTAAAGTTCACATTTAACACTAAAGGGGAGATTGTTAGGACCCCGAAGTTGTATAGTGTTAATGTGAATTAAGCTTAAATGAAGGTTCCTTAGAAGAGGGCTATATAAGGAACCTAAGTAGTCCTAATTAGATAGCCATTGTATTGTAACTGAGTTCTAGAAGCTGTGGAATGTAATTTTACCGATTCTCTCTCATACCGAGTCTCCTTCCTACATACTGAATCTCATTCTATCTTATCATTTCTCTGAATCTCAACATGATCTGACATATCAACACCAATCATGGGCGGCCATTTTGTAACCAGGATTTCCCAACATTTTTGTATCAATACAAGTGGGTTAGAGGAGAAACATATGATTGCCTTTGATAGAGTAAGTTATACAAGGGCGAACATTTTGATGAGGGGGTCGAACGGCCTTCTAACTAGGTATGTGGATCCCGAGAATAGGCAACCAGAACAACCACAACCGCAGCCAGATCCACAGCCGAATGTTGAAAGTAGTTCGGGTCCGGGAAATGATTGGGAGGCTTACATGGCGCGACAGTTTTTAGATTTGCGACTCCATAATGATCGAAACACCCAAAAGGTAATTTATCACTACGATACAGGTAACAGGGAGATGCAACATTACATTGATGTAGGGAATGATCGAACGTGGTACACTCAAGCGGGGCAGCAAAATCAGCTTAATTGGATACATGAACAGACAGTGTCATACGCTACAGATCCCGCTAACTATACCCCCTCTCCTTGGCCTGCATACGAACCATGAGTTCGAATGGGTGATCCATATCCTGTACCTTATCCTCCTCCCCCTAACCCGCCTAATGAAGACACTGCTGTCGTCCCTGCTCAAGCAACCTATCAAGGGTACAACCCCTCAATATTTCAGGACGACGACACGGGAAATCAAAATGAAGGTGGAGCTGGCCCAAGTAACTCTTTTTGGGGATTCTTCTGAAGTTGACATGATTATTCTAGAAGTTTGTGAAAGGTTTGATTGATGTTGGTTTGTTTCAAAAACAATTTATCTTTATGTTTGGTGTGTAATAACTTGATAGTATTTTGGATTATTGTAATTTGAATAATTTAGATAATTAAAAGTGGGGCTTTTAGTACATGGAGTACACCCCCATTTATTTGTGTGAATCGTATGTTTGCTTTGTTTGAATTGATACAGGTGAGCATTGTGCTATTTGCTGCATTTTTTACAAAGACTGGCAGTAAGTTCAGCACATACTTGATTGGTGTGACGACCCGTCCTTATCCCCCTGGACGAAATCTTCAACATTTGGTTCCATTACGATGATCGACTCCAAGTATTGTCCTTATCATGAGTAAATGCACAGCGGAAGACTTAATTCGTACCTGAGAATAACATGCTTTAAAATGTCAACATAAAGTTGGTGAGATATATAGGTTTGATTCTAGCAGCGTTATAACAATGGACCACAAGATTTTATATACATACATAATACACTCCTCGTGTATAGAAAAGACGTTGAGCACTTGGTAACCATACTTAACTTTTAAATCACAGCAGCATATTCTTAAATAAACCCTACACCGTACCAAGTGTAGTAACGAAACGAAGTACTGTGCAACCGTTAAAAACTGGTCGTCCAGCCCGGTTGGGGTTGTCAGGCCCGATAGATCTATCAACAGGATTCGCGTTTACGCTCCTCACGTAAATATTAGCTACCAAGTATAAAGAAATATGCCATGGTACAACTCAACGTAGAATTTATTTTAATCACTTGTGTCCATAACGTAAATCATTTATAAAAACAGCGCATGTATTCTCAGCCCAAAAGTATTTAGAGTTTAAAAGGGAACTATATACTCACCATACTGTATTTTGTAGTAAAAATACATCTAACATCATTGAACAAGTATAGGGTTGGCCTCAGATTCACGAACCCTTTAAAGCTTTTTGTAAAAACATTTGCACCAGGTAGGACTCGAACCCGCGTCCTCTAGTTCACCAATACATGCTCAACCACTTAACTATTAGACACTTTGTGTTTTAATTCGCTCATTAAATTCTTTTAATCTATATATATGCAACTGCCTTAAACCCAATTAACATCTTCTTCATTATCTCATCATTATTATCATAATCACCATTCACCATTGTTATATAGTAATCTTCATCATATATTTGTCGTCCAAAGAATACCAGAAATGAAAAAAATACAGGCAGGAAGTGGACAAGTAGTCGATTAGCCCAAGTGAATATTTGGGCCGATTAAGATGTAACTTTTAACTAACTGGGCTTCGGCCCAAATGCTAATCGATTTCAATTTGAAGGAGTCCAAGGATAGCGGCTATAGCAGAAAACTGGAACAAGGTTTACGGTTATTATTCTTTTTTTTTTTTTAAAAACGTGTGGGGCTCTAGGTTTGGTGAATGTCTGCCATTATACAAAAGCAATAACTAGCCTGATCCAAACAAATTGATCTCATCATCATTGATTGTCTTTATCATAAAATATTATCTTATTTAGTTGAACAGAGAGTTTAGAAGTAGCCTTAATAATTTATGGTGGTGGCGTGGTTCTTCGATAGGAAAACAGAAATAGAGGAAGAAAATCTGCAGCTGCAGGTGCGTTGTGGTGTATTATGATGGGTAGGGTGGTGATAATATGGGTTTAACGTGATGATGGTTGTAAATTCGTACAGGAAAAATAAACATAAGAGAGCTGGAGGTTTTTGGTGAACTCTCTAATATTTAACAGGAATAACATCGTGCAGTGAAGATACTCACGAGGGTCTTGTAGGTTGTGAATGGGTTGTTGAGCAAGAGGTCACAAAGAAGGGAGAAGTGGTGATTGTTCTCGGTTTATAACAAAACAGTAGCAAAAATATTGGATTTGTAGGTGGTAATGAATTCAAAAAGAAAGATCAAGAAAGAACGTGAGAGTGGTGGTGAAGGTTCGTTCAATTGGTGGTGGGTTTTGATTTCGGTTTGATGAACAACAAAGAAGCGCCAACCAACGAGTAGCAGGTACGGTGATATTGCAGCTGAAACAAGAGGCTATTGTTCAAAACTAGTATCAAGAATAAATGGGTGTTTGTTGATTTGTGATTTATATCGTGAAACAGAAAATATAATTCAAGGTGGTGAGATGGTGAACTCTAGGGTGTCACGGTGGTGATTGTAACTCAATGTTAGGGTTGGAGAATGGTAGCGTGTGGTGGTGTTGGGTGGCGATATAAGTGATGGTTGTTTGTGGTTATGGGTGGAGGATGAAGATGGTGGATGGTGGCGGACTAGATGGTAGCCGAATAGTGGAAGGTGATCATGTTGTTGATGTAATGAAGAGAAGAAGTAAGGAATGGGTGTTCATAATTGTTATGGTAAAACGGATGGTTTGTCGACTAAGGTGTGGCTCGAGTGGTGATGATAGGTTTCGATTAAAAGAGTTACCAAGGTGGTGATGATTTGGTTGAAGGTGGTTTGGAGTAAGAGGGGTGTTCATATTTGATGATGGACTTCGGTTAGGATGATGATAATAATAAGTTTGAGTAGTATTCATGATGGTAGATAATGGGTGAAGGTTAATTACTTAGTAATGCATGTATAGATATATATAAATTAAGCTGGAGTGTGATTATATATCACATAATATTATTAACAAACAAACACAGTAAATTATATTATAATATATTATATATTAAATAAATCATAAGTTTGATGATCGTGTATGAAAGAAAAATATCAACCATCTTCTTTTGTCAACTTCTACCGACACTTTTTTTTTTAAATAGAAATACATCGTGGTCCATTGCTAAACAGTTAATGTATAAAAGTGTCCCTAAAAATCCCAAATTTTGAGATTAAACATATTTAATTATTTCACTTATTATGAGTTTAAAAACTGATCAAAAAGGGTTCAATAATTATTTACTTTCTGTTCCAAATGCTATGTACGAAGTACTAAAATTTGATCTAAAAAGGTAAAAATATTTTTATCACATAATTAAATATAACATCAACATTTAGTATTTCAAATTTACATTTTCAAATATTATATATATATATATATATATACACACACAAACTATGTACAATTAATTGTTCGTGAATCATCAGGCTTGGTCAGAGGGTAACTGATTATCCGAATATAGATTTTAAACTTTCTAGACTCAATATTACAGATTTTTGCTTATCGTGTCAGAAACATATAAAGTTTAAGGTTTAAATTTGGTCGAAAATTTTCGGGTCGTTACAGTACCCACCCGTTAAAGAAATTTCGTCCTCGAAATTTGGTAGAGGTTGTCATAAATAACAATAGGAATGTTTTCATGACAAATATGAGGTAATAACGGAGTTTTATCATTATTGGAAGATATAGATAAAACGATTCGATCATATGAAACGCACGAGTGAAGTTATCGCAAAAGAGTGAGATGAGTAAAAATATACGTGTCTTTAACCAATGACGTGGTTATGATTGATTTCCGAAATTCACGGGATTTAAAGAAAATCTTGGGTAATAAGATTTGGTTCTTCGGCGATTAGGATCTTCTTTGATTTAATGCAGCAATCTGTTTCGATTTCTCTGTCGAATATTTCACTATAAATTCGCTCCCTTCTTTCCTTATTTCCATACCTCACATCTTCTATTCTTTTAACTCATACTTTAAGACATTCGTCAATATGCTCCATCCCATTCTGATTCTTGATATACTCATAATTTTCACATTTGTCATTCTTCTTTTTCATCTACCACCAGGAGAATCTATTTACTTCTACTATATTCTTGTGTTTATAGTGTTTCTAGTTCTCCCATGTTTCTATATTGCTGTCTGCATCGATATACACGGTTTGTAAATTCTGAGTGATTGTTGAGTCTTATATCCTTCATTATTTTTCGGAACTTCATGCTTTCGTTTTCTCTTCCCAACTTCGAGTCAAACGAGTAATGGTCCAGAATTCGTAGGTATGAAATTTGGAATGAACATAGCTAATGCTTTTAGAAAGAAATGGTAATGGCACG
This sequence comes from Rutidosis leptorrhynchoides, assembly GCF_046630445.1. Lineage (NCBI taxonomy): Eukaryota > Viridiplantae > Streptophyta > Magnoliopsida > Asterales > Asteraceae > Rutidosis > Rutidosis leptorrhynchoides. The sequence continues at coordinate 2,774,768 of NC_092339.1, read as the reverse complement.
ATTTTGATTTGTCAAAATACCAGAATATCCTGGAAAAGATAGAACTATCAAGATAATATGTTCTTAATATGTTTGGAGATTGATTAGAATGTAAGAGCCGTGTAACATGGCACATGATGATGGTACTGTGAATCATCACATTCCATTAGATACTTAACATGACTTACTGTAATATAATGAAGTTGATCAAGTTTCATTATATTATACTAATTCATGCATCAGTTCCCAACACTACTTCAAAACATTCATATTTTAAACTTGGAGGTTTCAAAATTTAGAAACTGACACAGTTTCTTTTATGTTGTAACGTAGATGTTACAGAGTGATAAATGATTTCAGATGAGGATAGTTGTGAAAATATCTCCAAAAATATGGAGAATATGTATAACGGAAGATATGAAGATATCTTATAATTTTTAAGATAAGATGTTGATGAAGAATATCATCTGGAAAGGTTTAGAATAAGGAGTAGAGTTCTTACTAACGATTTCAGCGGGCACTGAATCATTTGAATCCTTTGAAGTCGGGTTTAGTTTTCATGATTTGTCCACGGTCTCCTTCATACTTTGCTCAATCCATTTTCCAGTTTCAACCCTTCTATTTTTCCGAGCTTTTCCAACATACTTTACTTCATCGTAAACTTTTGACTGTTAAGGCCGTTTACGGTTTTTGCTGCTTCATCAGCATTTCAAGAACTACTTCATAGTCCAGGGTGTTTTTCAGAAACTTCATGTTCGAAATATGTAATTCTTAGGTATGGACGTTTTCAGTATAACTGGGAGAATTTCTACGAGATTTTCAAAATACTGATTGCGGATTTCGCCAAAGAGATAACGAGTTGCTGGTACATTTGCTGATGATGTTGTGAAATATAAAAGATTCTCCGGTAACGACGGCGAAAGGATAACGTATATATATCGAGGTTATAATAAGACTAGTCTTACTGAGAATTCGAAGTTAACTTGCTGAAGCTGTGACAAAATTGACTATAAGGTTGTTTTTGCTAACAAATGGTAAAGGATTCAACACAGTTACGTGTTAAACTAGGAATTTGGGTTCGAGAGTTTTTCAGGTGCATAAATCTTTTCTTCCATAGATGAAGTACGGTTGGTTCATTCTCCCGATCGAGGTGTTTTCAAAAATTATGAAAGATTTGAACACGAATTGTAATTGTCGGGGTACAAATGAGGTTTAAGATGAAGTCAAGTGGCAAACTTGAAGAATTGTTTAGTTTCATATATTATAATCATCTTTTTAACTCATTTTACTTGTCCATAGTTAGCAGTCTATTAGTCCGATTGTCCAATGGTCCAATAGTTCAACAGTTCAATATATTCATATATAATTTAATATACATAATTAATACGTATAGTGACCCGTGTACCGGTCTCAGTGTCGATCACAACTCAAAGTATATATGTATTTTGGAATCAACTCCGACCCTGTATAGCCAACTCCCACCTTCACATATAGAGTGTCTATGGTTGTTCCGAAATATATATATAGATGGGTCAATATGATAAGTCGAAACCTTGTATACGTGTCCCGTTATTTAAAATGCGTAAAATAAATAAATATATATCATGACCCATTATACAACGTGTTGTCTCAGAATAAATCCGACGTATTATTGTACATGTGTCCCGACGGTATGTAAAGTGCAGAAATTAAATAACAATAAATAAAATTGCGAGAATGTAAATTGCGATAAATTAAATGTTAATCAGTTAGCTGGGAACAGTTAGCCGGAACAATTAGCGTGGAATCCTTAACAGATTTTCAATTAGTTAATTCGTGTGTTTCTAACAATTTTTTTAATTTGTCCAATGTTTCTTCTTTATGCCACTTGTTGGATTCGGATAGGTAAAAATCCAAATATGAAATTTGAATGGAAATGGTTATTCTGTGATGAACGGATACGTATATCGGTGATTGTAAGTAGGATAGTAAATGACCGTTGAATCATATTCGAAGAATGTACAGTGTAACTTGTTAATGTGAATTTTAAATATTCCTTGGGTACTACCCACCCGTTAAAATATTTTCATCATTAACAGTTTGTACGAAAGAATTTTTAATTACAATCTTTATGAAAATATACTTGCATATATATTTTCTTCAGATGTAATTATGGATTTAATGAGTCAATAAGATTTTATACTCATCTGATTTATTGTTAGCACTTGATTACATGATCTCTAAAACTTTAGAGATTACATAATTGCCATGCCGGACGAAGGTAAATGAGGTAGAACAATACGTAGAACGAAATTAATCGATGTAGAATGATATGTAAAACAAGGAGTATACTTGAAGTACAGATGATGATATTGAAGCGTGTGATGTTGATATCCGAGGTACAGATCGTGACGTTGAGATTTATGACGTGATTGTGGTTGGGGTGATAAGAGTATTGTCGGCGTTGATGATGGTGGTACGGATTATGCTGATGGTACGGCTACTAGTGTTCGTAACCTTCGCACCAGGTCCTCCAAAGTCGTCACACGAGCGCGTAGTTTGTTAACTTCTTCTAGTACTACGGGATGATTGACGGTTGAAGCGAGCGAATGAATAAGATTTGAAATATGGGATAGTATGTAATCGTGATGAAATACTCGGAAAAAGGGGAGAGAAAATAGTTTCTCGAACATGTTTTCCGGTAAGCGCTTCAGGTTGAAAAGGGAAATTTGGTGGATGGAAGAGATCTTTGATGTAAAATGATTTTCGGATATCGGATGATATTCTAACTAGATAGAATATCTATAACCCTAAAGATTTCGTAGACTACAGAGGAATTTACAGCATATGTCAGTCAAGTCTACAGATGCGCTAAGATATAAATTTCGTCTATACACTATCAATGCAGTAAATGCAGTAAGACGTGTCTAGACTTAAGAATGATAAGCAGATAATTCCCTAAGGATGATAAGCAGATGGTTTCCGACTAGAAATGATAAGCAAAACTTTTGGACATGCAGACACGGTCAAAGTCCAGACTCATTAATGTATCCTAACAAATACTAGTCAGACACACTAATGCAAGACCTGGTTCGCTAAGACCACCGCTCTGATACCACCTGTGACGACCCGTCCTTATCCCCCTGGACGAAATCTTCAACATTTGGTTCCATTACGATGATCGACTCCAAGTATTGTCCTTATCATGAGTAAATGCACAGCGGAAGACTTAATTCGTACCTGAGAATAACATGCTTTAAAATGTCAACATAAAGTTGGTGAGATATATAGGTTTGATGCTAGCAGCGTTATAACAATGGACCACAAGATTTTATATACATACATAATACACTCCTCGTGTATAGAAAAGACGTTGAGCACTTGGTAACCATACTTAACTTTTAAATCACAGCAGCATATTCTTAAATAAACCCTACACCGTACCAAGTGTAGTAACGAAACGAAGTACTGTGCAACCGTTAAAAACTGGTCGTCCAGCCCGGTTGGGGTTGTCAGGCCCGATAGATCTATCAACAGGATTCGCGTTTACGCTCCTCACGTAAATATTAGCTACCAAGTATAAAGAAATATGCCATGGTACAACTCAACGTAGAATTTATTTTAATCACTTGTGTCCATAACGTAAATCATTTATAAAAACAGCGCATGTATTCTCAGCCAAAACATATTTAGAGTTTAAAAGGGAACTATATACTCATCATACTGTATTTTGTAGTAAAAATACATCTAACATCATTGAACAAGTATAGGGTTGGCCTCAGATTCACGAACCCTTTAAAGCTTTTTGTAAAAACATTTGCACCAGGTAGGACTCGAACCCGCGTCCTCTAGTTCACCAATACATGCTCAACCACTTAACTATTAGACACTTTGTGTTTTAATTCGCTCATTAAATTCTTTTAATCTATATATATGCAACTGCCTTAAACCCAATTAACATCTTCTTCATTATCTCATCATTATTATCATAATCACCATTCACCATTGTTATATAGTAATCTTCATCATATATTTGTCGTCCAAAGAATACCAGAAACGAAAAAAATACAGGCAGGAAGTGGACAAGTAGTCGATTAGCCCAAGTGAATATTTGGGCCGATTAAGATGTAACTTTTAACTAACAGGGCTTCGGCTCAAATGCTAATCGATTTCAATTTGAAGGAGTCCAAGGATAGCGGCTATAGCAGAAAACTGGAACAAGGTTTACGGTTATTATTCTTTTTTTTTTAAAAACGTGTGGGGCTCTAGGTTTGGTGAATGTCTGCCATTATACAAAAGCAATAACTAGCCTGATCCAAACAAATTGATCTCATCATCATTGATTGTCTTTATCATAAAATATTATCTTATTTAGTTGAACAGAGAGTTTAGAAGTAGCCTTAATAATTTATGGTGGTGGCGTGGTTCTTCGATAGGAAAACAGAAATAGAGGAAGAAAATCTGCAGCTGCAGGTGCGTTGTGGTGTATTATGATGGGTAGGGTGGTGATAATATGGGTTTAACGTGATGATGGTTGTAAATTCGTACAGGAAAAATAAACATAAGAGAGCTGGAGGTTTTTGGTGAACTCTCTAATATTTAACAGGAATAACATCGTGCAGTGAAGATACTCACGAGAGTCTTGTAGGTTGTGAATGGGTTGTTGAGCAAGAGGTCACAAAGAAGGGAGAAGTGGTGATTGTTCTCGGTTTATAACAAAACAGTAGCAAAAATATTGGATTCGTAGGTGGTAATGAATTCAAAAAGAAAGATCAAGAAAGAACGTGAGAGTGGTGGTGAAGGTTCGTTCAATTGGTGGTGGGTTTTGATTTCGGTTTGATGAACAACAAAGAAGCGCCAACCAACGAGTAGCAGGTACGGTGATATTGCAGCTGAAACAAGAGGCTATTGTTCGAAACTAGTATCAAGAATAAATGGGTGTTTGTTGATTTGTGATTTATATCGTGAAACAGAAAATATAATTCAAGGTGGTGAGATGGTGAACTCTAGGGTGTCACGGTGGTGATTGTAACTCAATGTTAGGGTTGGAGAATGGTAGCGTGTGGTGGTGTTGGGTGGCGATATAAGTGATGGTTGTTTGTGGTTATGGGTGGAGGATGAAGATGGTGGATGGTGGCGGACTAGATGGTAGCCGAATAGTGGAAGGTGATCATGTTGTTGATGTAATGAAGAGAAGAAGTAAGGAATGGGTGTTCATAATTGTTATGGTAAAACGGATGGTTTGTCGACTAAGGTGTGGCTCGAGTGGTGATGATAGGTTTCGATTAAAAGAGTTACCAAGGTGGTGATGATTTGGTTGAAGGTGGTTTGGAGTAAGAGGGGTGTTCATATTTGATGATGGACTTCGGTTAGGATGATGATAATAATAAGTTTGAGTAGTATTCATGATGGTAGATAATGGGTGAAGGTTAATTACTTAGTAATGCATGTATAGATATATACAAATTAAGCTGGAGTGTGATTATATATCACATAATATTATTAACAAACAAACACAGTAAATTATATTATAATATATTATATATTAAATAAATCATAAGTTTGATGATCGTGTATGAAAGAAAAATATCAACCATCTTCTTTTGTCAACTTCTACCGACACTTTTTTTTTAAATAGAAATACATCGTGGTCCATTGCTAAACAGTTAATGTATAAAAGTGTCCCTAAAAATCCCAAATTTTGAGATTAAACATATTTAATTATTTCACTTATTATGAGTTTAAAAACTGATCAAAAAGGGTTCAATAATTATTTACTTTCTGTTCCAAATGCTATGTACGAAGTACTAAAATTTGATCTAAAAAGGTAAAAATATTTTTATCACATAATTAAATATAACATCAACATTTAGTATTTCAAATTTACATTTTCAAATATTATATATATATATATATATATATATACACACACAAACTATGTACAATTAATTGTTCGTGAATCATCAGGCTTGGTCAGAGGGTAACTGATTATCCGAATATAGATTTTAAACTTTCTAGACTCAATATTACAGATTTTTGCTTATCGTGTCAGAAACATATAAAGTTTAAGGTTTAAATTTGGTCGAAAATTTCCGGGTCGTTACAATTGGTGATTGTTTTGTGGTTGCAAGAAGCGGATGATGTTCTTATGCTGGCATTCAGTTCAGCGCCATCATCCCGTGAACTTCGGTTTTAGACCTTGAAAGTAATAAACTCTCTTACACTCTTTAACCCTCTTGAATTTAAAATTTTTCTGATTTCATGTAACGAGGGCGATACATGAACTCAAGTGGGGGAGGAAGTTATAAATTCTTTCGGGTTTTTGATTTTGGTTAAAAAGGCTTAAAATGGTGAAAATTTCTTTAACTTTTATCTTCATAAATTCAAATTTTGTTTAAAATTCGTAGATTTTAAAACTACGTGTATACACCGAAATTATTATCGCAAAACAAATTAAGAAACAACCAAATTATTGAGTTTATTTTGTTAAAAATCATAAAACTAGTAGTCATATAAAAGATATAATCATCATGCTATACCACATTCTGAATGAAAAAGAATCATCAAGTAATTTGTTGTTCTAACAATCTAATCCAATGCTCATCTATGTAATGATTGTGAAGGAAGTCAAGTCTTCCAATATGACACACTTGCTAACTTATGTTAGAAGATGTAGTCCAGAACAGCTGTAGGTTGACAAAAAATCTTGAAAAGTCATCTCTATCATCGGCTGGAAATCCACCTCACCTCAGAATCAAACAGGGTTTTTGGTGGTCAGACATATCCTAACCATGAGATGGATCTGTCTCGTACAATAGGGGAGCACATTGCAAATTAGCTTTTAAGACTAATGAATCTAATCCCCAGATGGATGCTATCCGTAAGGATCAAGTGCATCTATGTTGACCGTGGTCAACATATATATGCCACAACAAATTGAGATGTGCAAACTCATGGTTCACCGATGATATTTGGACATGATATAGTTTCTTCTAAAAACTTATGCTATTTTATGAACTATATTGTGTAAAACCATTTTTAGGACATCCGGTTTCAAGTTCCATGATACTTCAATCATGGGGGCGAGTAGCTTGCTAAGCGTCGACTGAGGCTTCAGTTTTCAGTTACCCTCAACCGGACTTTGAGGTTAAAACCGAAAACCTTGTTAGTGTAAAAACTAACATGTCTAATTTTCAAAATATAAAAGGTTTTTCGCAAAGGTCCCAATTTCCCTAAGGATCCAAATTTTTATGAAATGTGGACTTTAAAACCCACCTTTCGACTTTGGTGTGATTTCATTTCGTGTGTGTTCTCAAGGTGTGTGTATATTCAAAACGCTTGAGTATTGATTCGTGTGTGAAATAAAAAGTGTGAGTGTGTATATATTGTGACCCGAGTGTGTGTTCCATATAGCGTGAGTTATTGTGTTCCAAAATAACTTGTGTATCTTGTGTACTATATCGAGTGAGTGTGATTCCCATTTTTTGTGTTCTCAATTAAATAAGTATGTTTACTGTAGTAAATTTCGATTTCTTGTAAGTCTTGCTTGAGGACAAGCAAGGTTTAAGTGTGGGGATTTTGATAACGCCAAAATTATACATGTTTATTGCCGTTATTTCGATCTAAAGTTGTTCCATTTATATGTAATTGTTGTACATATGTATTGTAATTCGTGTATATTTGTAAAAGTCCATTGTGAATGAATAAATGAAGACCAACATCGAAAACAGAGTTAAAACGAAGATTGAACGTGTAAAATAGCCCGAAACCACTGAAATAGGTCCAAATGCGGCGCATCTCTCTTAGATGCGGCGCATCTCTGTACCAAATAACTCCCGACAGTTTCAGATGCTGAGCATAAAGACTTCTGGACCAAAACAGCATCAGATGCGGCGCATCTGAGATAGATGCGGTGCATCCAAGCCAGATGCGGCGTATCTGTCCCAGATGCGGCGCATCTGACCCCCTGCCGACAGTCCTGAGTGCAGAATCGAGCTGGAATCTACTGAACGTAAAGAGATGCGGCGCATCTGGTCACTTTTTGGCCAAAATACCTAACTTTTGAGCCTATTTAATGAAGCCTTTGGTTACATACTTCATACACCTTCACTACTACGTTTTCCCTCAGTTCTAATACGATTTTCAAGGTTCAAGGAAGGCTACAAGTCAATCTTCACTCTTTCAACATCAAGATTAAGCTAGGATCATTCATCACTATTGATATTATTGTTCTATATCTTTTAAACATGAATTCAACTTGTATTTACTATTCCATTAGTTCTACTATGATTATGTTTGGCTAAAAGCCTTGTGTGTTTGCTTCAATGTAAGATTTGTGGCTTGGGATTGTTCTATACTTTGATGTTATGCTAGTTATATATATGTTCGAATGATTAAATCATCTAGTCCAACTACAAGAACCATTGTTATGCTTGCTTAGTTCATTACTTCAATTATATAGAGTGCAAACCTATTAATGTGAGTTAACTGCGAAAATAATCTATACTTCAATACACCTAGTAATCTAGACGATTAGATGCAATAACTTAAGTGATTTTGTTATGTGTTTAATTCGGTAATTGAATAAGTTCCAAAGCAACATAGTTATGAAATTACCTCAAGTGATTGTTGTAAATTAGGTTTCACGTGAGTTTAACTGGGTTGAATCTAGTTAGTTAATCAATCTAAATCACCATGTTCTTTCAAAAGATCCATAGTTGTAATCATCCTTGTATCTTAGTTCAATTATGTAAGTTATGACTTGGTTTATGTGAATTTATCAAAGACCATATCTTATACTTCAACACCTAGTGATCTAGCCACCTATATGTGAGTATAGGATGTTAATTGAATGATATTTAGGATATACAATCATGTAGTTTACTTAGAGTGATCTTAGTAAACTAGGTTTTATGTGAATTCAACCACGAAAGAATCCTGTTGATTAAACATAGCTCTGAAGTTTATAGAAATTGTGAAATTGATATAAACTGCTCTATTGTAACTATAACATAACGGTTTTAATTATAAAAGAACAATCCCTGTCATTTATCAAGCATAGAAGTAAACACCGCATTCTCATTCTTGTTATTCATTATATTTATTTACTGTTTCGTTAAACGAAAATACAACTTCAAACACAAACCCCCTTTTAGAATAATTAATCGTTGTAAAATCCTTAAAACAAACTTCTCCCTGTGGATCGAACTGGTCAATTTACTTGCTAGTTACTGCATGATCGGGTTTTAGTTGCCTGTATTATGTGTTAATTATTAAGCATAATGTCTACATTTTAAAGGTTACGTTTTGACACATCAGTGAGCTATAGTTTAAATTGTAACAGTAATATAAGATTGACCACGAGATTTCAATGTTTCAAAACAGTATGAAAAGTATATGTATAACCGTGGGCACATGGTAACTAGACTTAACATAAATATAAATATCACCCCCTAAAAGTACACCTGGCGAGTGCGTATGTCCTCGAAGTATTAAACACCCGTTAAATGCTAGCGCGACTAGCCCGAGTGGGGATGTCAAACTCTATGGATCCATATCTAAGATTCGCGTCTACCGGTTCAAAAACCAATAGTTAAACGTTACCGTGCTAAGGGGAAAGTTTATGCCGTTATATAACCCACACATATGTAAAGTTTAAGTACTAGTGTCAAGTAAGTAAAAACATAAAAAGCGCATGTATTCTCAGTCCCAAAAATAGTAAAAGTAGTAAAAAGGGATGCTATAACACACAGTGATAAAAGCGGTAAAGTCGATAATGAAAGTACGCAAATAGTAAGTCGGTCCGAAAGGTTGTCAACCTAAATCAAAGGTTACTAGGTCAGTAGGTTATCTTTATAAGTTCTATTAGTGTATAAAATAAGTTTAAGTGTCATCATCATCATCGTTCATCATCAAAAAGCTAAGTAAGTTTGACAAGAGTAGAGATCAAAACAATAGGCTGACTTCGGTCAGCTGCTACGACCTCTACATAAATCGAAAAGACGCGTGATCAGTGGATATGGGTCCATATATGAGTCCCCTAGTTTCTGACCAATATCCAGAACCAAACTCGTCTTCGTTTGACCATGGCGACGGATTAAGTACGAGTAGGTCAGAAATTTCAGCACAACGTTAATAGGGTGTAATGACTTTCGGAAGGCCATAAATCTTAAACCGTCACTCGGATTAAGACGAGGCCTAAACGGAAAATCATCTACTCGAACCGAACTAACTGAAAATAAACTTTCCAGTAGCCCAGGTGGTCTGATAAGATACGAAAAATAGTAAGTAAGGTGCTCTGGTGGGGTTCTTAGTGCTTGATGCTCATCACGGTTCTCATCCTTGATGCTTGTAGCTTCAAGTGTACAACTCATTGATGGGTTAGCATCACCTTGACTAAGATTCTACCATCAACACATAATATGTTAAGACCAAGTAAGAACACAACTCAATTAAGAGTCTTAGATGGATGATGAACCAAAGTTACATCATATCCTTAGTCTTAACACAATTACAAGTTCCATTTACAACTAAAGCTACAAACTTTACATCAATCAAACAAGTATGAACATAATCTAAGTCAAATGAGGTGATGGAACCCTAAGCTAGAGAGCTTGGATCCCTTTCACACAAGTTATAAGGTCACAAAGCTAGAAAGCTTGAACCTTTAGTGTTCTTGAAGATCTTGAAGCATAAAGCTTGGATCTTTAAGTTACATGAAGACCATAAACACAAGTTTTGATCCTTATATCAAAATAATGAGATCATAAGTTAGAAAACTTAGATCCAACAAAAGATATGAAGATCCAAGCTAGAAAGCTTGCATCTTGATTGTTCTTGAAGATCTTGAAGCATAAAGCTTGGATCTTTAAGTTACATGAAGATTACAAACACAAGTTTGAATCTTTATAACAAAATAACAAGATTTAAAGTTAAAAAATATAGATCTACAAAGTGGGTGAAGATTCAAATCTAGAAAGCTTGAATCTTCCATTTTCTTGAAGGATTCATGCTTGAATCTACAAGATGTAATCAAGATCAAAGCTAAAAAGCTTGATCCTCCATGGATGATGATGAACACGAAAAAGAAAGGAGAAGAAGAAGAAATTCAAAACTTACAAGTTTTAGAGTGAGAAAGACTAGAAAGGAAATAAGAGAGTAAGTGTGTGTGAAATACAAATGAGAGCAAGTGTAAAATGAGATGAATAAGGCTAGTATTTATAGGGAAATAAGGTGGGAGGGAGGCCTCTTGGCCGTGAGTTTTGGGGGAGACAAGGGGGGATAAAAAGTTGCTTTTTGGTTAATGGTTGTCTAAAGTTGGTGCTTATGTTAGGATCCCATGTAACATTAAGGATAATACTTGACATAAATGCTAGCATGTTCCCTCTAATAAATGGGCATTTGTCTTACTTATTATTGGGTCACTAGTAATTAATAAGTGGGCTAAATAAATGGGCTACTAGCTAGAGTAGGGTGGGCTTAAATCCAACAAGGTAGAAAGTCCAACAAGACTAACTAGTAAGCATAATTAAATTACTACGCATAATTAAGCATCCATAAACCCAAGTAATTATTATTATAAAATAATAATTAAGATTTTGTAGTCATAATATTTCGATTACGATAAAAGTTAAACGTGTACGCAGTTTGCAGTTTATTCGAAACGTCAAGTGACACTAACGGTCATAAAGGTTTCCAATGAACAAATTAAGTATCCTACGTACTTTAAGGCATGTTTTAATATATAAATGAAAGTAAATCATGTATATAAAGTTTCCAGAGTATAAAGTAGCACAGTACGCACAAATACGCAGTTTCGCAAAAACACAAGGCACAAAAGCAAGTCGAAAAAGTCGGGTCGTTACATTACCCACCTGTTAATGGAAATTTCGTCCTGAAATTTAAGCTGAGGTAGGTGTTGAAGTAGGGAAAAGGTGAGGATACTTCTGCATCATTTGATCCTCTCGTTCCCAGGTAAACTTGGGTCCACGTTTGGCATTCCATCGAACTCGGACGATCGGAATCTTGTTGCGTTTCAAAGTTTTGACCTCACGGTCCATAATTTCGACAGGCTCTTCCACGAATTGGAGTTTGTCATCAATCGTAAGTTCCTCCAGGGGTATGATAAGTTCCGGTGGAGCAAGACACTTCTTCAAATTTGATACGTGGAAGGTAGGATGAACTGCGCTCAATTGAGTTGGAAGATCCAGACGGTAAGCTTCGGGTCCAACACGTTCCAAGATTTTAAACAGACTAATGTATCGTGGGTTTAACTTTTCGCGCTTTCCAAATCGGATTACACCTTTCTAAGGTGCGACCTTCAACATTACACTGTCTCCCACGTTGAATTTGAAGTCTTTACGTTTAAGATCAGCATAACTCTTTTGGCGATCACGGGCCGTCTTAAACCTCGCTTGAATTTGGTCAATCTTCTCCGTCATTTCATGGACTATCTCAGGTCCGGTGATTTGCTTTTCGCCTACTTCGGCCCAACAAATAGGAGATCGGCACTTGCGGCCATACAATGCTTCAAAAGGTGCGGCATTAATACTCGAGTGATAACTGTTGTTGTAAGAGAATTCAGCTAGCAGCAAATGTCTCTCCCAAGCCTTTCCGAAGTCAATAACACAGGCACAAAACATGTCCTCCAAAGTCTGAATCGTTCGTTCGCTCTGACCGTCGGTCTGTGGGTGATACGCGGTGCTCATGTCGAGACGTGTTCCTAAGGCTTCTTGCAAAGAACGCCAGAATCTGGAAGCAAAACGGGGATCGCGATTTGAGATAATTAATAGGGTACACCATGACGAGACATAACTTCTTTGATGTACAGTTGTGCAAGTCTCTCCATTGTATATGTTTCCTTCATCGCTAGGAAATGAGCAGATTTGGTAAGACGGTCAACGATAACCCAGATTGTATCGTATCCGCCCACCGTCTTTGGTAGCTTCGTGATGAAGTCCATCGTAATTGCTTCCCATTTCCATTATGGGATTTCCGGTTGTTGAAGTAATCCAGATGGCCTTTGATGTTCAGCCTTAACCTTCGAACAAGTCAAACACCTCCCAACATAAGTTGCAACATCCTTCTTAAGATTTGGCCACCAATATTGTTCCTTAAGATCGTGGTACATTTTGCCGGCTCTTGGATGAATCGAATATCTCGACTTGTGGGCTTCATCAAGTATAAGGCTTTGTAAATCTCCATAACGAGGTACCCAAATTCTTCCGGCATAGCATCGGAGTCCAGACTCCTTAACCTTGAATTTAGAGACGAGAATGTTCAAGTATTCACGGGATATGTTCTCCTCTTTGAGAGCCTCTTCTTGGGCTACTCGGATCTGGCTGTTGAGGTTCGAATGAATGGTGATGTTCAGAGCCTGAACACGAAGAGGTACCATTCTCTCCTTTCGACTCAGAGCGTCGGCTACAACATTGGCTTTGCCAGGATGGTAACGGAGTTCACAATCATAGTCGTTCAGCGTCTCGATCCATCGACGTTGTCTCATATTCGCTGCTTCTGATCAAAGATGTGCTGGAGGCTTTTGTGATCGGTGAATATGGTACTCTTTGTCCCATAAAGATAGTGTCTCCACAACTTCAAAGCGAAGACAACGGCTCCAAGTTCGAGATCATGGGTAGTGTAGTTTTGCTCGTGTATCTTCAATTGACGAGAAGCATAAGTAATGACCTTCATTCTTTGCATCAATACGCAACCAAAACCATTTTTCGAAGCATCGCAGTACACAACGAAGTCATCACTGCCTTCAGGAAGTGACAAGATAGGTGCGGTGGTTAACTTCTGCTTCAGGTCTTGAAATGCTGATTCGTGTTCTTTCTCCCAAACGAACTTCTTCCCTTTGTGAGTCAGTGCGGTCAAAGGACGCGCAATCAACGAAAAACCTTCAATAAATCTCCGGTAATAACCGGCAAGACCTAGAAATTGGCGGATGTGAGTTTGTAATGACCCGGATTTTTCCGTTAATATATAGAAGATTAATATTTACATAATTAATGTTTCCAACATGTTAAGCAATTAAACTCATTAATAATTGGTTATTTGAAATGAATTTTATACAAACATTTGGCCACCCCGTCTGTCTGACGATTCACGAACGTCATAATTCATAATAATTATTTAATGACGTATATATGAATATAAATATATACTCATGATTTTTAAATGATATTTAAGTATCTCATTACATATATTAACAATTGGTTATATACATAAAATGAGATTGCTAACTTAAAGACTTCAAGACCATATACATATATATAACGATTAACGTTGTAATAACTTCTAAATTAAAATGTATGTATATGTATTGTATTAATATGTATTAATACATTTTTGAAGGACTTAAACATATATACTAACATACTTATACTCAATAAAGATAGCTATACTCATAATCTCATTCAATTCCATCAAGAATTCTATTCGTATTCATTCGGTATTTACACTCGTATCATACCCAGCTTCCATACTTAAATACTATGAGTATATACCAATATGAAATACCAATTATAGCCTCCTTAGCAGCCCTATGAGTTACAAGACAAGGATAAACATGATGGAGACTTGTGGGAAGCAACATTTAACTTCTAGTTTGCATTATTATGCTATATTCCAAATTTTGATAAAGTCTCTTAACCATATACATGAACCATGACTTTTAACACTCTTTTTACTCATTCATATCAGCTATTTAACTTACCTTCACTCTCATAATACTCACACATAAGAACTCCAAGTATTCTCTCCATTTCTTACTCTTTAAACACTCTTTAAACACACATACTTCAAGTACTAGAAAATCTTCATTCACTTTGATCATAAACTAGCTTCAATAACACTTTGTTAACTCATATACTCCTCTTTATCAAGGTAATAATCATATATAAGCTTTGGTTCAATTCATATACTTATAACTATCTTAATTCAAGATAGAAATCTTATTCGAACTTTTGTTCATTCTATGATTCTACTCCAAGGATTACAAGCCATCAAGGATATCTTTTATCACAAGATTATCATCTTATTTTATCAACAACTTTGTTCATTTAATTTGAGGTAGTCACCTTATTCATAATCTTTTTCGATTCATATCCATATAGCTATCTTATTATGAGTTTATAACTTACAACAACAAGAACATAGTTTAGATTAATTCTAAACTTGTTCACAAACAAACTTAATCCTTCTAACTTGACTTTTAAAATACTTCAACACATGTATTATGACAGTATGTCAAGCTAACATAAGGATATAAAACTTGTAAACACGAAGAACGTCTTAAAACTGAACATACGCCGTCATAGATCATCGGGGGCTGTTTTGGGTTTGATTTTAAAAACCTATCTTAAACTTTAAATTAAAAGATTTCCTTTGGTGAAAAATCTTATTTAATATGGATATGAAATATATCCAAAATCCATGGTTAAACTCTAATTGGAAGTATGTTTTTCAAAAGAGTCATCAAGATGTCGTTCTTACGACGGATATGACTATCTTCTTGTATTTGACACCTAAGCTGTATTTTCGACTATAAACTTATACTTTTTCTGTTTAGATTAATAAATAACGGTTCGATACAAAACCATGACAAGTCGAATCACTCAAAATGGATTTGTAACGAAGAAATTATGGGTAAAACAAAATTGGATATTTTTGTTTATTTTTAGCTACGGTTTTGATTAATAAAAATGGATGCTAACCCTATCCTAGCTAATTTACCTTGTATCCTACATGTATTTATACATGTCTTGTTCCCGAACATATAGAAATACAATTTATAATAGTCGTGATATATCACTGTGGATTCGTATACAAAGTTTTGACATATCATTTTGACTTCTTCTATATATATTATTGGAACGAACTATAAGACACCATTGGCAGTAATCTCGAGTTAGCTGTGGGTCGAAGTGGATTCCAACATAATATATATACTTTGAGTTATGATCGAAACTGAGACATGTATACAATGGGTCGCGGATTGCTTCAGACAATATACATATTACGTGTCTTATTATATTAAGATAATATATTATAGTGTTAGTAAATTCTAACACAATATACGCATTTATATTTATATATATATTTATACTGTTGGACTATCGGACTATTGGACTACGAACATTGGACTACTAACAATGGACAACTAAAATTATCACAAGTATCATAAGTATGGAATATTAATTATATATATATATATATATATATATATATATATATATATATATATATATATATATATATATATATATATATATATATATATATCTTGACACAAGAATATTATTATTAGGTTCGTGAATTTGTCAAAGGCCAAGTCTTATTACCATCTATTCGAAAATCATCACAAGTGAGTTATAGTCCCATTTTTACTATCTAAATTATTTTGGAATGAGAATACATGCAAATTTATAAATGTTTTACAAAATAAGCACAAGTTCATGAAACTACATTCTACGATTGTTTTGTTATACCGGATATCTGTACTTATTATTATTATTATGCTTGGTAACCTAAGAATTAGTGAAAAACACTAATTGACGCGAATCCTAAAGGTAGATCTACGGGCACCAACCACCCCCATTTTCGAATAGTGGAAATGCTTTAGTACTTCGAAGGGTTCTTGTCATACATTTGAATAGTGGGATGTATGATGCCAGATATCTTAAGCGCTCTATGTTAAGGTCGGTTACCAGGCGACTCATCGTATGAATGATTTTTGCAGTTGTAATGATCCTGCGCATTTAATTAAATAAAATCTTGTGGCTTATTAAATGTTATGATTATTATATAGAAACTAAACCTATGACTCACCAACAATTTTGTTGACTTTTTAAGCATGTTTATTCTCAGGTGATTATTAGAAAGCTTCCGCTGTTGCATGTTTACTCAACGTCAAGATTTGGAGTCATCATGCTTTTCTAAATAAATAAACTTGCATTCGAGATTTGTATTTGTAATATATTGTTGACAAGTATGTAATGGTGTGTGTAAAATACATGTATTTTGAGGAGATTGTCTTTGATCGACAATCAAAACTTATGCTTTTAAACCTTTATTCAATAATAAAGGTTATGGTTATTTTAAAATGAATGCAAGCTTTGAAAACGTCTCATATAGAGGTCAAAACCTCGCAAAGAAATCAATTAATATGAAACGTTTATTCTTAATATGAAGGGGGCATTTCAGTCGGTATCAGAGCGTTGGTCTTAGAGAATCAGAAAATTTTTCATTTGTGTGTCTAACTGATTTTTGATGCATTAGTGAGTCTGAACTTCGACCATAATTGTTTTAAAAATGATTGCTTAATATAATTGTTGGAAATATAAGATTATTAACATATAAATATTATAAGATATATCATTCTCTTAACGTGCCTGCTATTATGTGATAGATGACTTCATCCGATCATATAAGCATCTCTAGTGATTCAGATTTCATTTACTTATCAAGTGATTCGGATGTTGAGTCAAAGCATATGACTTATGAACCAACGGAAAAGTTAACTTTTGGTACTACCATTAAAGAGGAAAATTGTTGGGAAAATTGGGAAGATTCACAATTGCCAGAAGAGGTTCCGGAAGAGGATCTGGAAGAAGATCCAGAGGAGGAACCCGAAGAAAAGGATCCTGAAGAAGTTGTGGAAATTACAGAACCACAACGTGATTTGGGAAAATCTTTGGCTGTTATACCCAATCCCAAACCCGATGAACCTATTATGACCCAAAATGTTTGTGACCATCCACATGAACCATCTAAGAAAGCAGTTTACAAAATGACCGCTCGTATAACGACTGGTGGTTTTGTTCCTAAGCAATTAGCCGAAAGAACCAATTGGGAGGAATTGGAAAAAGAACTATCCAAAAGAAGATCCAAACGTTTGATTGAGAAAGAAACAACGTCAACATCTAAGAAACCTCGTCATTCTTAAACTATCGACGACTACCCTATATTCCATGCATTGTATAATATGTATTATATTGTGTGTTTAAGTTTGTAAGAAAATCCGCAATGTAATTTTCCTTATGATTGTATAATAATAAGAATAAGCATGGAAGGTTTATTATTATTATTACAACTTATTATTACGTAGTAATGTAATAACTTACCATAGTTTTTCATATTAGAATTTTAGTAGTTAATTTGTGTGTTAGCTGGTAAGTATGAACATTATTATAGTTATAAAATGCTAATATGAAGAAAAGGCTTTTATAATAATAAGTTCATATTAAGCTACAAAATACTTTTTGGCTACTTCTAAAATTATATATGATTAACTCAGTCGGCTATTTTTGAAGGAAATGGCTCCTCCAGCTACTAGACAACAACAATTGAACACAGAAGAACTTCAAGCTTTCGCTACAAATATGGCTGCAGTGGTGAATGCAATGAACAACAATAACCAATCGGGTTCCAGCAGTGGAGGAAACAATTCCAACCGGGTAGAATGTTCCTACAAAGCTTTTATGGCCTGCAAACCCAATGAGTTTGAAGGAACCGAAGGACCCGTTGGACTAAAGCGGTGGACAGAGAAGGTTGAAGCCATGTTTGCAATCAGCAACTGCGCAGAAGAGGATAAAGTTAAGTATGCCACACATACTTTCAGGGGTACTGCTTTGACATGGTGGAATACCTACATGGATTACGTAGGACATAATACCGCCTACGCACTTCCATGGTCCGCCTTCAAGCACATGATGAAGGAAGAGTACCGTCCCAGAACTGAAATCAACAAGCTCAAGGAAGAGCTTAAAGCACTGACAACCCAAGGGTTAGACGTCATTACCTACGAGCGACGTTTCAACGAACTGGTTTTAATGTGTCCTGGAGTATTTGAGGATGAAGAGGCAAAAATTGAAGCATTCATAAAAGGGTTGCCAGAACGAATCCAAGAGCATGTAGGTGCTAATGATCCTACAACAATGCAGAAAGCGAGTCGTATAGCCCACAAATTGATAGGCCAAATTACAGGAAGGATAAAGAAAGAGGCGGTCGAGGAGGCCATAATGAAACAGGGAAAGAGAAAGTGGGAGGAAAGCAGTGATCAGGGTCACCAGTCCAACAACAACAATCAAAACAACAACTACAACAACAATCGCAACCACCCCAACAACAACAATAATCGCAACAACAACCGCAACAATAACCGCAACAACCATTCTAATAACAATTAAAACAATAACAACCGCAACCAAAACTACAACAACAACAACAACAACCCCAATCCTAACAATAACAACAACAACCGTCTCAACAACAATAACCCTAACAACAACAACAACGACAACAAAAAGCAAAGAACTATATGCCCAAGGTGTGATACATTTCATCCGGAGTGGTTTTGTAGAGAGTTATGTACCAGGTGTAACAGGAATGGCCATATTGTGGCAAAGTGTGAAGTCTACGAACCAAATAGAAACAAAGGAGCAAATAATGCCGGAACAAATAATAACGGCGTTGTTTACTATGGATGTGGAAAACCGGGCCATACCATAAACCAGTGCCGGAATGGAAATAGGCAAGGTCGTGGGAGAGCCTTCAACATTAATGGGGAGAAAGCACAGGAAGACTCGGAGCTTGTTACGGGTACGTTTCTTATCAACAATACACCTGCTTATGTTTTATTTGATTCGGGTGCCGATAGAAGTTATATGAGTAGAGAATTTTGTGCCAAATTAAATTGTCCGTTAACGCCTTTGGATAAAAAGTGTATAGTTGAAGTAGCAAACGGTAAACTAATTAAGGTTGATAAAATTTTCCGAAATCGAAAAATTAGTTTAGTTAGCGAAACGTTTGCAATTGATTTAATACCGGTGGAATTGGGAAGCTTCGACGTAATTATTGGAATGGACTGGATGTCCAAGGTGAAAGCCGAAGTTGTTTGTCATGAGAAGGCGATTCGCATTTCGAGGGAAGACGGGTTACCCTTAATGGTGTACGGAGAAAAGGGTAATGCTAAATTAAATATTATCAGTAGTTTGAAGGCGTGCAAACTAATAAGAAAAGGTTGTTATGCCGTACTAGCACACGTCGAGAAGGTTGAAAAATAAGAAAAGAAAATCGATGACGTTTCTGTTGCAAGAGAATTTCCTGAGGTGTTTCCGAACGAATTACCGGGACTACCTCCACACCAATCCATTGAATTCCAAATAGTTCTTATACCAGGAGCCGCACCAATAGCTCGTGCTCCATATAGACTTGCGCCCACCGAAATGAAAGAATTACAAAGTCAGCTACAAGAATTATTAGAACGTGGTTTCATCCGACCGAGTACGTCACCATGGGGAGCTCCAATTTTGTTCGTTAAAAAGAAAGATGGGTCTTTTCGCATGTGTATCGATTACCATGAGCTGAACAAAGTGACCATTAAAAACCGATACCCTTTACCCCGAATCGATGACCTATCCGATCAACTCCAAGGTTCGAGCGTATACTCCAAAATCGACCTAAGGTCGGGTTATCATCAATAAAGGGTTAAAGAAGCCGATATACCGAAAACAGCCTTCAGAACTCGTTATGGCCACTACGAATACATGGTTATGCCATTCGGTTTAACCAATGCACCCACAGTTTTCATGGACCTCATGCACCGAGTATGTAGTCCATATTTAGATAAGTTTGTTATTATCTTTATTGATGACATCCTTATCTATTCGAAGAATAACCAAGAACACGAACAACACTTGAGACTTGTGTTAGAGTTGTTAAGAAAAGAACAACTTTATGCTAAGTTCCCTAAATGTGCTTTTTGGTTAAATGAAGTACAATTTCTTGGCCACGTAGTCAGTAGTAATGGAATCAAGGTTGATCCCGCCAAGATTGAAGCCATCAAAAATTGGGAGACCCCAAAAACTCCAACGCAAATACGTCAATTTTTGGGTTTAGCCGGTTACTATAGGAGGTTTATTCAAGATTTCTCCCGAGTAGCCAAACCTTTAACCGCATTGACACAAAAGGGGAAGAAGTATGAATGGACTTCCGAACAAGAGGGTGCCTTCCAATTGTTGAAAAAGAAGTTGACTACGGCACCTATTTTATCGTTACCTGACAGAATGGAAGATTTTGTTATCTACTGCAATGCTTCAAGAATGGGTTTTGGATGTGTTCTTATGCAACGGAAGAAGGTAATTGCATATGCTTCTCGACAACTCAAAATTCATGAACAAAACTACACCACACACTATCTGGAATTGGGCGCCATTGTTTTTACATTAAAGATGTGGAGACATTATCTATATGGGGTCAAGTTCATCATATACACTGACCACTAAAGTCTCCAACATATTTTAAATTAAAAGCAACTAAATATGAGGCAGCGTAGGTGGGTTGAGCTGCTAAATGATTATGATTGTGAAATCCGTTACCACTCGGGGAAAGCAAATGTGGTAGCCGATGCCTTGAGTCGAAAGGAAAGAGAACCTATTCGAGTAAAAGCTATGAACATGATTATTCATACTAATCTTACTACTCGAATAAAAGAGGCACAACAGGAGGTTTTGAAGGAAGGAATTATTGGAAGGGAAATACCCAAAGGATTAGAAAACAGCTTAATATTCGGGAAGACGGAACCAGGTATTTAGCTGAAAGAATTTGGGTACCAAGGAATGGGGATTTGAGGAAAGTGGTACTAGATGAAGCACATAAAACCAGATATTCAATACATCTCGGAGCGGGGAAAATATACCAAGACCTCAAGAGAAACTTTTGGTGGCCAGGAATGAAGGCCGATATAGACATATATGTAGGAGCATGTTTGACTTGTTCTAAAGTCAAAGATGAGCATCAGAGACCATCGGGTCTACTCCAACAACCTGAAATCCCAGAATGGAAATGGGAAAACATTACCATGGATTTCATTGCTAAGTTACCGAGAACCGCAGGTGGTTATGATATGATTTGGGTAATAGTCGATCGTCTTACTAAGTCAGCACACTTTCTGCCAATAAAAGAAGAGGATGGTATAGAGAAATTAGCACGATTATATCTGAAAGAAGTTGTTTCTATACATGGTATACCAATCTCTATTATCTCTGATCGTGATAGCAGATTTACTTCTAGATTCTGGCAGGCATTACACGAAGCGTTGGGAACTCGTCTAGATTTAAGTACTGCCTATCATCCACAAACTGATGGGCAGAGTGAAAGGATGATTCAGACACTCAAAGACATGCTACGAGCATGTGTTATTGATTTTGGAAGCAGTTGAGATCGACATCTACCGTTAGCTGAGTTTTCCTACAACAACAGCTATCATTCTAGTATTGAGGCGGCACCATTCGAGGCACTTTATGGGAGGAAGTGTAGATCTCCGATTTGTTGGAGTGATGTGGGGGAAAAACAGATTACAGGTTCAGAAATTATCCAGAAAACTACCGACAAGGTCATTCAGATTCAACAACGATTGAAAACAGCCCGGAGTCGGCAAAAGAGCTACGCGTATGTTAGAAGGAAACCTTTAGAGTTTGAGGAGGGTGATATGGTTATGCTTAAGGTATCACCTTAGAAAGGTGTTATTCGTTTTGTAAAGGGTGGGAAATTGAGCCCAAGATACATTGGGCCATTCAAGATCGAAAAACGCATTGGGCCAGTGGCCTATCGACTTGAACTACCTCCACAATTAGAAAAGATTCACAACACCTTTCATGTTTCGAACCTGAATAAATGCCTAGCTACTGAAGATCTCATTATCCCTTTAGACGAAATTAAGATTGACGAGAAACTAAATTTCGTCGAAGAACCCATCGAAATTATGGATCGTGAGGTCAAAGGACTCTAACAAAGTAAGATACCAATCGTTAAGGTTCGGTGGAATGCTCGTAGAGGACCTGAATTCACTTGGGAATGAGAAGACCAAATGAAGCTGAAGTACCCACATTTGTTTTCCGATATCGCACGTTAACTAGGTACTATTCCAAATTTCGGGACGAAATATAATTTAACGGGTGTGTAATGTAACCACCCGGATTTTTCTGTTAATATATAGAAGATTAATATTTACATAATTAATGTTTCCAACATGTTAAGCAATCAAACTCATTAAGACTTGGTTATTTGAAATGAATTTTATACAAACATTTGGCCACCCCGTCTGTCTGACGATTCACGAACGTCATAATTCGTAATAATTATTTAATGACGTATATATGAATATAAATATATACTTATGATTGTTAAATGATATTTAAGTATCTCATTACATATATTAGCAATTGGTTATATACATAAAATGAGATTACTAACTTAAAGACTTCAAGACTATATACATATATATAACGATTAACGTTGTAATAACTTCTAAATTAAAATGTATGTATATGTATTGTATTAATATGTATTAATACACTTTTGAAGGACTTAAACATTTATACTAACATACTTATACTCAACAAAGATAGCTATACTCATAATCTCATTCAATTCCATCAAGAATTCTATTCATATTCATTCGGTATTTACACCCGTATCATACCCAGCTTCCATACTTAAATACTATGAGTATATACCAATATGAAATACCAATTATAGCCTCCTTAGCAGCCCTATGAGTCACAAGATAAGGATAAACATGATGGAGACTTGTGGGAACCAACATTTAACTTCTAGTTTGCATTATTATGCTATATTCTAAATTTTGATAAAGTCTCTTAACCATATACATGAACCATGACTTTTAACACACTTTTTACTCATTCATATCAGATATTTAACTTACCTTAACTCTCATAATACTCACACACAAGAACTCCAAGTATTCTCTCCATTTCTTACTCTTTAAACACTCTTTAAACACACATACTTCAAGTACTAGAAAATCTTCATTCACTTTGATCATAAACTAGCTTCAAGAACACTTTGTTAACTCATCTACTCCTCTTTATCAAGGTAAGAATCATATATAAGCTTTGGTTCAATTCATATACTTATAACTATCTTAATTCAAGATAGAAATCTTATTCGAACTTTTGTTCATTCTATGATTCTACTCCAAGGATTACAAGCCATCAAGGATATCTTTGATCACAATATTATCATCTTATTTTATCAGAAACTTTGTTCAATTAATTTGAGGTAGTCACCTTATTCATAATCTTTTTCGATTCATATCCATATAGCTATCTTATTATGAGTTTATAACTTACAACAACAAGAACATAGTTTAGATTAATTCTAAACTTGTTCACAAACAAACTTAATCCTTCTAACTTGACTTTTAAAATACTTCAACACATGTATTATGACAGTATTTCAAGCTAACATAAGGATATAAAACTTGTAAACACGAAGAACGTCTTAAAACTGAACATACGCCGTCATAGATCATCGGGGGCTGTTTTGGGTTTGATTTTAAAAACCTATCTTAAACTTTGAATAAAAATATTTCCTTTGGTGAAAAATCTTATTTTATATGGATATGAAATATATCCAAAGTCCATGGTTAAACTCTAATTGGAAGTATGTTTTTCAAAAGAGTCAACAAGATGTCGTTCTTACGACGGATATGACTATCTTCTTGTATTTGACACCTAAGCTGTATTTTTGACTATAAACATATACTTTTTCTGTTTAGATTAATAAATAACGGTTCGATACAAAACCATGACAAGTCGAATCACTCAAAACGGATTTGTAACGAAGAAATTATGGGTAAAACAAAATTGGATATTTTTGTTTGTTTTTAGCTACGGTTTTGATTAATAAAAATGGATGCTAACCTTATCCTAGCTAACTTACCTTGTATCATACATGTATTTATACATGTCTTGTTCCCGAACATATGGAAATACAATTTATAATAGTCGTGATTAAGTTCTACGACAATATATTATAGTCTTAATAAAGATCGTAAGGCACCATATATATATAAATATATATATATATATATATATATATATATATATATATATATATATATATATATATATATATATATATATGACTTGATCACCGTGGATTCGTATACAAAGTTTTGACATATCATTTTGACTTCTTCTATATATATTATTGGAATGAACTATAAGACACCATTGGCAGTAATCTCGAGTTAGCTGTGGGTCGAAGTGGATTCCAACATAATATATATACTTTGAGTTGTGATCGAGCCTGAGACATGTATACAATGGGTCGCGGATTGCTTCAGACAATATACATATTATGTGTCTTATTATATTAAGACAATATATTATAGTATTAGTAAATTCTAACACAATATACGCATTTATATTTATATATATATTTATACTGTTGGACTATCGGACTATTGGACTACGAACATTGGACTACTAACAATGGACAATTAAAATTATCACAAGTATCATAAGTATGGAATATTAATTATATATATATATATATATATATATATATATATATATATATATATATATATATATATATATATATATATATATATATATATATATATATATATATATATATATATATATATATCTTGACACAAGAATATTATTATTAGGTTCGTGAATTTGTCAAAGGCCAAGTCTTATTACCATCTATTCGGAAATCATCACAAGTGAGTTATAGTCCCATTTTTACTATCTAAATTATATTGGGATGAGAATACATGCAAATTTATAAATATTTTACAAAATAAGCACAAGTTCATGAAACTACATTCTACGATTGTTTTGTTATACCGGATATCTGCACTTATTATTATTATTATGCTTGGTAACCTAAGAATTAGTGAAAAACACTAATTGACGCGAATCCTAAAGGTAGATCTACGGGCACCAACCACCCCCATTTTTGAATAGTGGAAATGCTTTAGTACTTCGAAGGGTTCTTGTCATACATTTGAATAGTGGAATGTATGATGCCAGATATCTTAAGCGCTCTATGTTAAGGTCGGTTACCAGGCGACTCATCGTATGAATGATTTTTGCAGTTGTAATGATCCTGCGCATTTAATTAAATAAAATCTTGTGGCTTATTAAATGTTATGATTATTATATAGAAACTAAACCTATGACTCACCAACAATTTTGTTGACTTTTTAAGCATGTTTATTCTCAGGTGATTATTAGAAAGCTTCTGCTGTTGCATGTTTACTCAACGTCAAGATTTGGAGTCATCATGCTTTTCTAAATAAATAAACTTGCATTCGAGATTTGTATTTGTAATATATTGTTGACAAGTATGTAATGGTGTGTGTAAAATACATGTATTTTGAGGAGATTGTCTTTGATCGACAATCAAAACTTATGCTTTTAAACCTTTATTCAATAATAAAGGTTATGGTTATTTTAAAATGAATGCAAGCTTTGAAAATGTCTCATATAGAGGTCAAAACCTCGCAAAGAAATCAATTAATATGAAACGTTTATAATTAATATGAACAGGGCATTTCAGAGTTGGAGTAGTGTGTATCTCCCACTTGCTGATAGCCTCGATCTTTGCGAGATCAAATTTGATACCTTGATCACTCACAATATGACCCAGAAATTGGACTTCCTTCAACCAAAATTCACACTTAGAGAATTTGGCATAAAGTTGCTCTTGTCTCAAGAGTTCAAGCATTAGTCGGAGATGTTGCTCATGTTCTTCTTCGCTCTTGGAGTAGATGAGGATATCATCTATGAAGACGATAACGAACTTATCCAGGTATGGCTTGCATACACGATTCATGAGGTCCATGAATACAGCGGGTGCGTTGGTTAAACCGAACGGTATCACGAGAAACTCATAATGACCATAGCGGATTCTGAACGCAGTCTTCATCACATCACTCTCCTTCACCCTCAACTGGTGATAACCGGATCGCAAGTCGATCTTAGAGTAAACGCTTGATCCTTGCAGCTGATCAAAAAGATCGTTAATTCTGGGAAGGGGATATCGGTTCTTGATCGTCAATTTGTTGAGTTCGTGGTATCGATACACATGCGGAAGGATCCGTCCTTCTTCTTCACGAATAAAACAGGTGCGCCCCAAGGCGACGAGCTCGGTTTGGTTAAACCCTCGGTCGAGAAATTCCTGCAGTTGACTCTGCAACTCTTGCATTTCGGAAGGTGCTAGTCGATAAGGTGCGCGAGCTACGGGTGCAGCTCCCGGCACTAGATCGATCTGGAACTCCACGGCTCTCGGTGGCGGTAATCCAGGCAGTTCTTCCGAAAAGACATCGGGGAATTCATTCACGATTCGCACATCATTCACGCTCTTCTCTTCTGTTTCTAAAGCCTTCACGTGTGCTAAAACAGCAAGACGTCCTTTCTTCATGATCTTCTGCACTTTCATACAACTAATGAGGTTCAGCTCCAAGTTACATCTCTCTCCGTATATAACCAGTGGCTCACCATCTCCTTGTGGTATACGAAGAGCTTTATCTCCACAGATAATGTCGGCCCTCACTTTGGTCAACCAGTCCATGCCGACAATCACGTCAAAGCTTCCCAATTTGATGGGAATCAAGTCAATTGTGAAATCCACACCAGCTATGTTGATAATAGCTCCTCGGCCAATTTGGTCGACTTTCTCAAGTTTGCCATTGGCTACCTCAACTAGCATACTCTCCTCTAAAGGCACTAACGACCAATCTATCTTAGAGCAAAAGTGTCTACAAACATAGCTCCTATCGGCACCAGTATCAATTAGGACAGAAGCTAATAGATTGTTGATAGTGAATATACTTGTAACCAAGTCGGGGTTCTCACGGGCATCCCTTACGTTTACATTGAAAGCTCTTCCACGCGGGGGTCCGTCATCCTTTCGCTTGTTGGGACACTCATTCCTGAAGTGGCCATGTTGTCCACACTCATAACACTTTCTTGGTCCATTGGGGTTGGTCCTCACAGCTGAGATGGGAATCTTGCAGTCCTTGCCAATATGCCCGGTTCTTTTGCACTTTTCACAGACCACATTACAGTACCCAGTATGGTGCTTGTAGCACCTCTTGCACTGTGGTAGACTACCCTTGTAGTTGGGGTTCGAGCTGGTGTTCGGGTTGGGGTTCCTTCCGTCATTATGCCTCTTAGCGGGGGTTTGATCATAGACTCTCCC
The DNA here is from genome assembly GCF_046630445.1 of Rutidosis leptorrhynchoides. NCBI lineage: Eukaryota > Viridiplantae > Streptophyta > Magnoliopsida > Asterales > Asteraceae > Rutidosis > Rutidosis leptorrhynchoides. The sequence goes on along the minus strand of NC_092339.1, from coordinate 2,746,784 downwards.
TTTGTTGTTGTCCCACCTACGCTTCTTACCGCTGGCTCCCGATTCGGATTTTGCCTTCTCCGATTCCTTGCTGATAATTTGGTTCATAAGGGTTTGCGCCATGCGCATAGCTGCCGGGACGTTGGGTGGATTAGAAGAGGTGACATTTCCTTGAATGAACTTGGGAAGTCCCCACAAGTATCGCTCCATTCTCTTAAATTCCGGGGTAACCATCATGGGACACATCAGCGCGAATTCCAAATACCTACGGTTGTAACCATCAAGATCGTTTCCCACAACCTTCAACTCCCAGAACTCAGCCTCCATTTTCTGTATCTCTGCTCTGGGGCAGTACTCTTCGATCAGTGCTCCCTTAAATTCTTCCCACGGAGTGGCATAAGCCTCGTCAATACCCTTAGCTTGAGCCAGTGTGTTCCACCAGGTTAGGGCGCCGTCTGACAGCGTACATGAAGCATACTTGGTTTTGTTCGCCTCTGAGCAGTTGCTTACACGGAACACAGTTTCTAATTTCTCAAACCATCTAGTCAGACCAACTGGCCCTTCAGTACCACTAAAGTTGTGGGGCTTGTAGCTTTGAAACTCTTTATACGTACACCCGTTACGATTGGGCTGGTCAACTGGTGGAGCTGGGGGGTTGATTTCTGTTATAGCTGCGGCTACTCTTTCCGCAATCATTTCCTCAATTTGTGCTGCTGTGGGTGCTGCTCTTCCGTTTTCCATTGCTCTTCTAAATAGAAATTTTGACTTAAGTCAAAATCCAGCATTTAATAAATAGTAATATAGTATAAGGCAACCAACATGGAACGAACGCAACACATGTTAACTAAGCAATGCAACCAGATACAGATACCACAGAAACATGATACAGTAACGTAAGTAGAACACCGTGCAAAAAGTAAACAACACTAAGTTCCATTCATTAATAATAAGTTGCATACATCCGCATAAGTTCGTACAGTACATGAGTAAAACATGAAACTACAACGAGATTACATAATGAAATCTACTACAATGCCCTATGGTGACGGTGGGTAAAGGATGTCCATTACGTGGGACATCTGGTCCTCGAGCTCAGTTACCCGAGCACGGAGGATCTCCACTTCCCTTGCCAGTTCCTCGACGGAGGGAGATGGTGGGGCAGCCGGTGCAGTCGGTACATGTGGTGCAGGTGGAGCAGATGGTCCAGCACCAGAAGTAGATGGTGCGTAATGATAAGCCTTACGCACGAACGGATCGGTATGATAAGGCGCAACCCGCTTACGGGCGGTGACCCTAGTCCTTAATCCACGTGCGTTAACGAATGGTCGACCTCCGTTAACCCCTGGAATAACGGTACTGTTGAAACGATACCGCTTCTTCGGCGGGGTAGAGGGTGGCTGCACGGGTGCCTCTTCGGGGTCCTCGTCGAAATCATCATCACTGGAATCGTCGGAGGATGAGTCGTTGGATGATGAGTCATCGAAAACAGCTGGGGGTGGCGGCGCTCGGTGGCCGGTAGTCATAATCCGGTATCTGAAAGGTAGGATCGGTATGATACATCCATCAGGAAGGCGTCGGCACCAATGGTTACGCTCATTACGAAACGGAACATCCCCGTATTCCCCGGGAGTCACAGCACCACTGGGATGGGGCTGTGGCTCCAGAGGTACTGGGATGAGTGGAGCGGGAATCTCTGGTGGATCCTTGTGTCCGTCTGAGGTGATCATTGGGTCAGGTGTATGGTCACTGGCTCCAGAGGATGAAGCGCCAGGGTCACTGGAGGGTGTTGACGACGGGATCTGAGAATCGGCAACAATGGCAGGCGAGGTGGCGGATGTGTCTGAGTCGCTCTCCAAAATGACAACGGGCAGGATATCCGACATCTGAACAGGGAAAAATAACTTTTTCCGTGTCAGCAAGTCATAAGGCAAGCACGTATTAGGCACTACAGCAACCTAGGTTGTCTAAAACAGTATACAGCATGGTAATAATAACAACGCTAAACTGAAATAACATGTGAAAGCAGATAGTAATCATGCAATAGTGGAAATAAGCATACAGCAAGTTCGCATGGCAGTAAAGATAGGCAATAGCTTGCAGTAATATCACATTGCAGTAAAAGTAATCAGTAGCATGCAGTAAGTTTTGCAGAAACAAGTAAACTAGCAAGTTGTAGATTAGTCCTATTAGTGAATCCTACTTGGTCCGGTCTAGACTCACTAACGTAACCTAATTCCCTACAACCAATGCTCTGATACCAAATGTGACGCCCCGTACAAAACCATCGTGTACGATTCGTCAACAACAGGATCTTTACACGGTTGAATACTACATGCTGTTTGAAAACCAGTTTGCATTCTTAAAAACATAGTGTTTACAAAAGATAACGTGACCCAAAGGTCATTACAGAGTCATTATTTGAAATAACATAAACTACGAATGCATAAGAAAAAGTTTCATGATTGAGACATCTCTAAGATTATGCAGCGGAATTCTAGCACAGCAGGTCCATAACAGTAAGATTAAACACCAAGACAGCAAGACTAAACACCAAAACAGCAAGTCTAAACAGCGGAAGCAAGATACCTCTAAGCACCTGAGAAAACATGCTTAAAAATGTCAACAATAATGTTGGTGAGCTATAGTTTAAATTGTAACAGTAATATAAGATTGACCACGAGATTTCAATGTTTCAAAACAGTATGAAAAGTACATGTATAACCGTGGGCACATGGTAACTAGACTTAACGTAAATATAAATATCACCCCCTAAAAGTACACCTGGCGAGTGCGTATGTCCTCAAAGTATTAAACACCCGTTAAATGCTAGAGTGACTAGCCCGAGTGGGGATGTCAAACCCTATGCATCCATATCTAAGATTCGCGTCTACCGGTTCAAAAACCAATTGTAACGACCCTACTTTTTCAGTTATCTTTTACCGTTAACTATTTAACGACTGTTAACTGTTATTCGTGCCACATCATTTCTATGACCTATATTATTATTTTTGTAATAATATATTAATTATTATGTGTTATATGAATATTTGTATTCATATTTCAAGTTGTACGTTTCTACGTGTCGCGGATTTCTATCCGGCGAATCTTTTCGGTTTTCAAACCAACGGTCGAGCTTTTGGGATTTTTAAGTCCTAATTATTTTAAATATGATATTTTAGTGTCATATGATTATATATAGTGTTTATATATTTTATTCGTCGCGTATTTGTTATCTCTCCGAAAAATCAATCGCGTAGTAGCGTTTTCGCGTTTCGGGCTTCGTTCGGGCATTCGGGCCATAAGGAATTTATCATTGGACACAATTGGCCTACTAAGGGGCCCACCCTACCTCTATTCAGCTGAAATATCCCATGGGAGGAGTGTATAGCCTCACTTTTCTCTCATTTTTGTAATTACACTCACTTTTAGCAATTTATCACAAAACCTAGTTACTAGTTTTCTCTCAAAGTTTTTCTTCCTCCTCTTTTCTCTCATTCATGGCCGCCACCATCATCATCATATACATCATCATCTTTCATTAAAATCAAGCTTGGAATTTTGGGCTTTTAACATCAACGGATTTCTCCCGTTCTCCTCTACACGTTCATATCATTTGATTATTGATTAGGGTATAAACCCTAACCCTAGAACTTTTAATTTTTCTTTATTTTTCTGTATTTTGATTATATTTTAATAGTATGATGATTACTTGTTGTTGTAATGGTGTTTGTATGCATAGAATTACTCATAAACACATGTTTTCGGTTTGATAAAATTGGGACATCAGCTATTTTGTGTATTTCTGATGTTGTGACACTTATAAAAGTTAAAATAAAGTATCTAGATGAGTTCCTCTCATCAAGACATTAACTTTAGACTCCGGATTCATGTCGTTTCGATTCCCGGAGCCCTAGTATGATCAAAATGATATTTTGTTAAAATTGAAAAGTGATATTGGTATGAACCAGGTTTGGTCCGACTTTTTGACCATATTTGGTGACTTTAGGATGTGTTAGAGTGTTAGGATCAATGATGGGATGAACTTTCATGTTCGGGTCATCTAAATCCGAGCCACGAATCACCCGTTACGTCTAAAACACGATTTTGATTGAATTAAAGTTTCAAGTGGGGTCATGGCTGATCATCACGACTTGTGGCCTGTTCTTGGTGTGTTCTTAAGTGTACCAAAGTGTCGGGTGGTTTGATTAGGCGGAGATATATGTAAGGCTCGCCGAAAACCGACACCCGGGGCTCAAGATACGACCCGATGAACTTTTAATTAAAACTTATGGTTATTAATTATGACTTATGATAAAAATAATGATTTTCATTATTAATAAATTACTTATGATATAAAAAGTAATTAATTTAATTTAAGACTTATGATATATATTTATTATATCATTTAATTATTACTTATGATTTAATTAAACTTTTAATTAAACTTATGATTAATAATTCTTTTATTATTAATGGAAAATACTTATGATAAGTATTAAACTTATATTATAAAATTTTTATAATAAGACTTATAATAAGGATTAATTAATTATTTAATTATTATAAGGCTTAGTTATTATTTAATTATAATTTAATTATTAAATACTTATGATTTAATAATTATAATTAGAAACTTATGATATGATTAATAATTCATTATTAATTAATAATACTTATGATATGATTTAAATTTTATTATTAATTAATAATACTTATATTATGACTAATATTTAATTAATTAATTAATTACTTATGTTATATTAAATATATCATTTAAATTTATGTTAACTTTAATAATTCATTTTAATTAAACTTATGTTATGACATAATTATACATATTTAACTTTAATTAACATTATAACTTATATTATTATTATAACTTATACTTTTAAAATTAATGTTGACTATGTTTGACCGAGGTTGACTTTTGAGTTGACTTTCGGTTGACTTTGACTTTCAATTGACTTTTGTTGACTTTCTAAATAAGGAAACTTTCCTAACTTAAAACTTTCTAAAAATAGAAACTTTCTAAATTTGGAAACTTTCCAAAAATAGAAACTTTCCTAAAATAGAAACTTTCCAAAAATAGAAACTTTCCAAAAATAGAAACTTTCCTAAAATAGAAACTTTCCAAAAATGGAAACCTGCTAAAAATAGAAACTTTCTAAAAATAGAAAGTGTGTGTCCGTACGCTGTTTCGATCAAACTGATGCATGTTGAGTATTGTTCTATGTTTACTTGCAACATGTACAATAGCTATCAAACTAAGACTTGACCTAAGTTAGTTATTTATATTGACCTGCTTTATTTATAGGTCGGCGTTGTGATCATTCTTGATCACTTTACTTCATTTGCTGTTCGCATATTTGTGTGGTTACTTCATTTGCTTTTAAGGTGAGTTATAGTCCTATTTTTCTATTTAAATCTTTTGGGATGAGAATACATGCAATTTATTTTATATTTTTGGACACATGTGGAAGTTGGTTTAAATTATTCATTGTGAGTTGAACAAAAATATTCCCTAGTCTGGTAACTGTAATCACTGGTTTCTACTGGTGAACGCGAATCCTATGGATAGATCGATCGGGTTTGACAACCCCATTTCGAGCTAGTCGCACTAGCAATTTATAATCGGAATGTTTAGTATTTCGTATTTTGTTGTAGATACACTTGTTCGGTGTATATTTTTTTATTGTGTTTGGCAAGGGTAAATAAATGGTTAAGTGGTTACCAGGTGGCTCACGGTAATGGAATAATGTTTTTATATGTTTTCTAGCATATAATTTTGTGGTCCAAAAAGGAGTTTTTATGTTTTCAAACATAAATTTTTACGGTTTAAATTAAATATTGTTTGTAATATTAAACCTATAATTCACTCAACATTTTTGTTGACAGTTACTCGCATGTTTTATTCTCAGGTTCATGATTGATTGCTTCCGCTGTGCTTAGAGAGTCTGCATATTTATGATGGCAGCTTTTGTTAAACATTAACTTGCATTCTATTTTGATACATTTAATAGTGGATGTTGTTGACTTTGTTTAGGTCAACTTTTGGTTAAGTAATAATGTATGGTTTTTCTAAACTTACATATTTTGGTAGGTTTCCTTTATAGGAAATCATTTTTAAATAAAGAATGCAAGGTTATTTATCAAATTCATATAGAGTTATGATCAAGCTGTGGGACCAAGTGACGAAGCCGTTAAGTGTTTTGACGGGGACATCACAGTTGGTATCAGAGCTCTGGTTGTAGGGAATTAGGCTGCATTAATGTCGTTACCCGAGTCAATAGGGTGCATTAGTGAGTCTAATCTACAGCCCGACCTATTATATATTATTATATGTGATTATTTGTATCGTATTGGTATGTATATTGTTATCATACATACATCTCTGTTATGTTCTAAATCCAGGAGGAACTCCCATTCCGATTTAAACGTATTCTCCGACTCATGCGAGTTTATCTTTATAAGAACACCTCGGTTGGTGAAACCGAGGGATGTCATTCTTGACTTCTGGAATCCTCGACATTTCTATGTCATCTATTATGGTTATGTATATACCGTTTGAGTTATATTACGCGAGATGTCATTATTTACTTCTAAATGCTCGGCATTTCAATGTCAGCTATTATGTTTAGGTATATAACATTCTTGTTATATTACGTACCTTTGTGCCGTTGTGCCTATGTGCTTTGGTTTTTGAACCGAAAAACGTCAATCCTAACTTTTAGAGATTCTTGGTGCTTCGAAGACATTTTTATGTCATCGTTACTCCTATTCATTACTTTTGATGTTTATGTCTCTTGTGCTATTCTTAGCACATTGTTTAAGAAATCATTTTAGGGAAATTGTGTGGAAATCCGAGGTTGATCGCGTGTCCTGACCTCATGTAGTGCTATTGGAATGGAACTATGAATTAGTGAAATATAATGGCGTCAGGCCAACGTGATTATATTACGTTAATTCATAAAGAAGTCCCAATATTGTGACATGAGGAATAGAAAGCGAGTCAAAGAAAATTTTTACACTACCCATTCAGAAATTCCGATGTATTACATGGATAGGGAAAATATTCATTATCTTATTTGTTGATATACGAGAAGCTCATTTTAACCAGATTATGTATCTCATGCTCTATCCTTCATAACTCGCTTGTTAGCAACAGCTTCGCTCAGGAACAGTTTTGGCCCAAGGACTTATGTCCTGATAATAGTTAAAAAAACATTTAACTCATTGGTTTTCATGACCTCGTAACATTTGTAAGTCAAATGTCGTACGACGATTCAAGTCCTTTACTCGATCTTCCACGATCTTACTTCAACTTGTAACCTATGAAATACAGATACTCTGTTTATCATCGGGAATTTTACACATTTGTTTAATTGAGCGGTTCTCGCGAGATTTATGGGCGAATAGAAGTAATGAAATATTTTGTCATGTATACAAGTTATAAAATCATATATGTACATATGGATTCAAATGAATAAATTTACCCTTACCTATTTTGGCTAGTATATACTAAATCATACCTTCAAAAATTATTTTAAACCACTCATTTATTGAGTTGTTTGATTAAGTCAAATTGTTTTATATAAAATGGTACACGTTGTACATACTTCTAAATTACTAAGAACTTCGCTCCGTTTATGATGTCGCATCAAACGTTTAAAGCTTTTTCAAAACCCCTTTTGATTGATCTTATCAAATTTTCGCATTACTCTACAGAGTGTTTGGATCACGGTTCTTCTTATTCTCCGTTTAAGGATGAAACTTACCATTAAGTTCATTGATAGAAACTCTTACACCACTTTGAATGCCGATTTTATAAAATTTGTTGGAAAGTCTTTACGCACGTAAAAATTTACCCTCTTATGGTTGGACATGGCTGAAACGCGGACCAATAAATCAATTTTCTAGGATACACTCGGTGGTCACCCTATTGTAGAAAAGGCACTAGGTGGGTTTCTACCCCAATTGTTATTAAAGTAGGTATCATGGATGTATATTACCCTAGATCGTTTGAGGAGTTTCTACTCTCGATATTCACAGCTAACCGCAACACCCTCGTAAACATCAACCCTATGATTCAATACCTTGAGGTACACGAAATTATTTTTGGAGATTCATCTCATCTGGAGTCGACCATTCTTTATAACCCATGATTCGCGTTCTTTTCATCCCCTCATAAATTGAAGAATAAGGATAAATCCTAGATCTCCTCGCTCCTTGTGCTAGGAAGTTCACCCTCGTTTAAAGATCACACCTTCCGTACGTCTTCCTTTCGGAAATGTAATGAAAATTTACTTTGAAGTTCATGATCCTCGTTATCTCCTTGAAGGAATTGTCTTAAACATCTATACCACTGAGGTGGCTACTCTATATAATGTTTTCTTTGTTGGTTGCAACTATATTTCGTTCGTCCCAGTTCATCCCCTTGGGGAGCTCCTGTTTTATTTGTTAAGAAGAAGGATGGTTCGTTCCGATTGTGTATTGATTATCGCGAGTTAAACAAGCTTACAGTTAAAAATCATTACCCTCTTCCGAGAATTTATGATATGTTCGATCAGCTTCAAGGTTCGTCCATTTATTCTAAGATTGATCTTCGTTCTGGTTATCACCAATTGCGTGTTAAAGAAACTGATATTCCGAAAACTGCTTTTTGTACCCGTTATGGTCACTGCGAATTTTTTTTGTTATGACGTCCGGAGTGACTAACGCACCTGTTGTGTTCATGGACCTCATGAACCGTGTGTGTAGCCCATATCTGGATAAATTTAGTAATGTTTTCATCGATGATATCCTTATTTATTCCAAGAGTGATGAAGAGCACGAAGAACATTTGAAGTTGGTGCTTGATTTATTGAGGAAAGAAGAGTTGTACTCTAAGTTCTCTAAGTGTGCTTTCTGGTTAAGAGAAGTTCAATTCCTTGGACATGTTGTTAGTAAACAAGGAATACAAGTTGATCCTACCAAGATTGAGGCAATTGAGAAGTGGTAAATTCCGAAGACTCCTACTTAGATTCGTCAGTTTCTAGGGTTGGCAGGTTACTATAGAAGATTCATTCAAGATTTCTCTCGTATAGCGACACCTCTGACTGCTTTAACGCACAAGGGGAAGAAGTACGAGTGGAAGGATGAACAAGAGATTGCTTTTCAAACTTTGAAGAAGAAGTCGACTACCGCTCCAATATTATCACTACCTGATGGTAATGATGATTTTGTTGTTTATTGTGATGCTTCGCGTCAAGGCTTTGGTTGTGTTTTGATGCAACGAAAGAAAGTTATTGCGTACGCATCACGTCAGTTGAAGATTCACGAGCAGAATTACATAACCCATGATTTAGAGTTGGGAGCTATTGTGTTTGCGCTTAAGATTTGTAGACATTATATTTATGGGGTCAAAGGTACAGTGTACACTGATCACAAAATTCTTCAACATATCTTTGGTCAAAGACAGTGGAATATGAGGTAGCGAAGATGGGTTGAATTGTTGAACGATTATGATTGTGAACTCCTTTAGCCATTCCGGGGAAAGACCAATGTTGTGACCGCTGCGTTAAGTCGAAAAGATAGAATTGAACCTCGCAGGTTTAGAGCCTCAAACATGACCATTCGAACAAACCTCGCAAGGCAGATTCTTGCAGCTCAGCAAGAAGCCTTGGAGGAGAAGAATTTCGTAATGGGAAGGTCAGAGGCTTAAGTAAACAGTTTGAGGTACGAACCGATGGCACTCAGTATTTTTGCGGGACGTCTTGGGTTTCCGAAATTTGGTGATTTGCGACAACTTGTTTTAGATGAAGCTCATAAGTCTGGGTACTCTATTCATCCTGGTTCAAGAAAGAGGTATCATGATCTTAAGGAGCTGTATTAGTGGCCTAATTTGAAAGTTGATGTGGCTACGTATGTGGCTAAGTGTTTGACCTGTGCTAAGGTTAAAGCTGAACATCAGAACCGTCAGGACTTTTGGTGCAACCTGAAATTCCCGAGTGGAAGTGGGAAGGTATTACGATGGACTTTATTACGAAGTTACCAAGAGTTGTGGGTGGTTACGATACCATTTGTGTGATTGTTGACCAACTCACTAAGTCAGCTCACTTTTTGCCGATTAAGGAAACAGATTCGATGGAGAAGCTTACTCGTTTGTATTTGAAGGAGATTGTTTCTAGACATGGTGTTCCTGTATCTATTATTTCAGACCGAGACAGTCGATTTATATCGAGGTTTTGGCGATCCTTACAGGAAGCTTTGGGAACTAAGTTAGATATGAACACTGCTTATCATCCACAGTCAGATGGTCAGAGTGAAAGGACCATTCAAATATTGGAAGACATGTTACGAGCATGCATCATTGATTTTGGTAGTGGTTGGGATAAGTACTTGCCACTGGCTAAATTTTCTTATAATAACCGCTATCATGCAAGTATTAAGTCGCGGCTGTATGGTGAAAAGTGTAGGTCTCCTATCTGTTGGAATGAGGTTGGGGATGCTCAACTCACAGGTCCAGAATTTTTCATGAGACTACCGAGAAGATCGTACAGATTAAGGAAATATTGAGAACCGCCAGAAGTCGGCAAAAGATTTATGCCAATAAGTGAAGGAACGATATTGAATTTCAGGTCAGTAACTGTGTTATGTTAAAGGTTTCACCTTGGAAGGGTGTGATACGTTTGGGTAAAATGGGAAAGTTGAGTCCTCGTTTTGTTGGACCTTTTGAGATTATTGAGAGAGTTGGACCGGCGGCTTATCGTTTGAATTTGCCATAAGAACACAGTGATGTTCACGATGTTTTTCATGTATCGAATTTGAAGAAGTATTTGGCCGAGGCCGATGAAACTATTCCTCTGGAGGAACTTCATGTTGATAAACAACTCCATTTTATTGAGGAACCTGTCGAAATTATGGACCGAGAGGTTAAGACTCTCAAGCAGAGCAAAATTCCTATTGTTGAGTTAGGTGGAATGCCAGACGCGGTCCCAAGTTCACTTGGGAGCGTGAAGGTCAGATGAGGTAGAAGTACCCGCATTTGTTCCCAGATGCCGAGTCAACCCCTGTACCTGCTTAAATTTCGAGACGAAATTTCCGTAACGGGAAGGTACTGTAACGACCCTACTTTTTCCGTTATCTTTTACCGTTAACTGTTATTCGTGCCATGTCATTTCTATGACCTATATTATTATTTTTGTAATAATATATTAATTATTATGTGTTATATGAATATTTGTATTCATATTTCAAGTTGTACGTTTCTACGTGTCGCGGATTTCTATCCGACGAATCTTTTCGGTTTTCAAACCAACGGTCGAGCTTTTGGGATTTTTAAGTCCTAATTATTTTAAATATGATATTTTAGTGTCATATGATTATATATATAGTTTATATATTTTATTCGTCGCGTATTTGTTATCTCTCCGAAAAATCAATCGCGTAGTAGCGTTTTCGCGTTTCGGGCTTCGTTCGGGCATTCGGGCCATAAGGAATTTATCATTGGACAAAATTGGCCCACTAAGGCGCCCACCCTACCTCCATTCAGCCGAAATATCCCAAGGGAGGGGTGTATAGCCTCACTTTTCTCTCATTTTTGTAATTCCACTCACTTTTAGCAATTTATCACAAAACCTAGTTACTAGTTTTCTCTCAAAGTTTTTCTTCCTCCTCTTTTCTCTCATTCATGGCCGCCACCATCATCATCATATACATCATCATCTTCCATTAAAATCAAGCTTGGAATTTAGGGCTTTTAACATCAACGGATTTCTCTCGTTCTCCTCTACACGTTCATATCATTTGATTATTGATTAGGGTATAAACCCTAACCCTAGAACTTTTAATTTTTCTTTATTTTTCTGTATTTTGATTATATTTTAATAGTATGATGATTACTTGTTGTTGTAATGGTGTTTGTATGCATAGAATTACTCATAAACACATGTTTTCGGTTTGATAAAATTGGGACATCAACTATTTTGTGCATTTATGATGTTGTGACTGTTATAAAAGTTAAAATAAAGTATCTATATGAGTTCCTCTCATCAAAACATTAACTTTAGACTCCAGATTCATGTAGTTTCGATTCCCGGAGCCCTGGTATGATCAAAATGATATTTTGTTAAAATTGAAAAGTGATATTGGTATGAACCAGGTTTGGTCCGACTTTGTGACCATATTTGGTGACTTTAGGATGTGTTAGTGTGTTAGGATCAATGATGGGACGAACTTTCATGTTCGGGTCATCTAAATCCGAGCCACGAATCACCCGTTACGTCTAAAACACGATTTTGATTGAATTAAAGTTTCAAGTGGGGTCATGGCTGATCATCATGACTTGTGGCTTGTTCTTGGTATGTTCTTGAGTGTACCAAAGTTTCGGGTGATTTGATTAGGCGGAGATATATATTTAAGGCTCGCCGAAAACCGACACCCGGGGCTCAAGATACGACCCGATGAACTTTTAATTAAAACTTATGGTTATTAATTATGACTTATGATAAAAAATAATGATTTTCATTATTAATAAATTACTTATGATATAAAAAGTAATTAATTTAATTTAAGACTTATGATATATATTTATTATATCATTTAATTATTACTTATGATTTAATTAAACTTTTAATTAAACTTATGATTAATAATTCTTTTATTATTAACGGAAAATACTTATGATAAGTATTAAACTTATATTATGAAATTTTTATAATAAGACTTATAATAAGGATTAATTAATTATTTAATTATTATAAGGCTTAGTTATTATTTAATTATAATTTAATTATTAAATACTTATGATTTAATAATTATAATTAGAAACTTATGATATGATTAATAATTCATTATTAATTAATAATACTTATGATATGATTTAAATTTTATTATTAATTAATAATACTTATATTATGACTAATATTTAATTAATTAATTAATTACTTATGTTATATTAAATATATCATTTAAATTTATGTTAACTTTAATAATTCATTTTAATTAAACTTATGTTATGACATAATTATACATATTTAACTTTAATTAACATTATAACTTATATTATTATTATAACTTACACTTTTAAAATTAATGTTGACTATGTTTGACCGAGGTTGACTTTTGAGTTGACTTTCGGTTGACTTTGACTTTCAGTTGACTTTTGTTGACTTTCTAAATAAGGAAACTTTCCTAACTTAAAACTTTCTAAAAATAGAAACTTTCTAAATTTGGAAACTTTCTAAAAATAGAAACTTTCCTAAAATAGAAACTTTCCAAAAATAGAAACTTTCCAAAAATAGAAACTTTCCTAAAATAGAAACTTTCCAAAAATGGAAACCTGCTAAAAATAGAAACTTTCTAAAAATAGAAAGTGTGTGTCCGTACGCTGTTCCGATCAAACTGATGCATGTTGAGTATTGTTCTATGTTTACTTGCAACATGTACAATAGCTATCAAACTAAGACTTGACCTAAGTTAGTTATTTATATCGACCTGCTTTATTTATAGGTCGGCGTTGTGATCATTCCTGATCACTTTACTTCATTTGCTGTTCGCATATTTGTGTGGTTACTTCGTTTGCTATTAAGGTGAGTTATAGTCCCATTTTTCTATTTAAATCTTTTGGGATGAGAATACATGCAATTTATTTTATATTTTTGGACACATGTGGAAGTTGGTTTAAATTATTCATTGTGAGTTGAACAAAAATATTCCCTAGTCTGGTAACTGTAATCACTGGTTTCTACTGGTGAACGCGAATCCTATGGATAGATCTATCGGGTTTGACAACCCCATTTCGAGCTAGTCGCGCTAGCAATTTATAATCAGAATGTTTAGTACTTCGTATTTTGTTGTAGATACACTTGTTCGGTGTATATTTTTTTATTGTGTTTGGCAAGGGTAAATAAATGGTTAAGTGGTTACCAGGTGGCTCACGGTAATGGAATAATGTTTTTATATGTTTTCTAGCATATAATTTTGTGGTCCAAAAAGGAGTTTTTATGTTTTCAAACATAAATTTTTACGGTTTAAATTAAATATTGTTTGCAATATTAAACCTATAATTCACTCAACATTTTTGTTGACAGTTAATCGCATGTTTTATTCTCAGGTTCATGATTGATTGCTTCCGCTGTGCTTAGAGAGTCTGCATATTTATGATGGCAGCTTTTGTTAAACATTAACTTGCATTCTATTTTGATACATTTAATAGTGGATGTTGTTGACTTTGTTTAGGTCAACTTTTAGTTAAGTAATAATGTATTGTTTTTCTAAACTTATATATTTTGGTAGGTTTCCTTTATGGGAAATCATTTTTAAATAAAGAATGCAAGGTTATTTATCAAATTCATATAGAGTTATGATCAAGCTGTGGGACCAAGTGACGAAGCTGTTAAGTGTTTTGACGGGAACATCACACCAATAGTTAAACGTTACCGTGCTAAGGGGAAAGTTTATACCGTTATATAACCCACACATATGTAAAGTTTAAGTACTCGTGTCAAGTAAGTAAAAACATAAAAATTGCATGTATTCTCAGTCCCAAAAATAGTAAAAGTAGTAAAAAGGGATGCTATAACTCACAGTGATAAAAGCGGTAAAGTCGATAATGAAAGTACGCAAATAGTAAGTCGGTCCGAAAGGTTGTCAACCTAAATCAAAGGTTACTAGGTCAGTCGGTTGTCTTTATAAGTTCTATAAGTGCATAAAATAAGTTTAAGTGTCATCATCATCATCGTTCATCATCAAAAAGCTAAGTAAGTTTGACAAGAGTAGAGATCGAAACAATAGTTTGACTTCGGTCAGCTGCTACGACCTCTACGTAAATCAAAAAGATGAGTGATCAGTGGCTATGGCTCCATATATGAGTCCCCAAGTCACTGACCAATTTCCAGAACAAAACTCGTCTTCGTTTGATCGTGGCGATGGTTTAAGTGCGAGTAGGTCAGAAATTTCAGCATAACGTTAATAGGGTGTAATGACTTTCGGAAGGCCATAAATCCTAAACCGTCACTCGGATTAAGACGAGGACTAAACATAAAATCATCTAATCGAACCGAACTAACTGAAAATTAACTTTCCAGTAGCCCAGGTTGTCATGACCCGGAAATTTTGGTCAAATTTAAACTATGATAATTCCGACAAGATAAGCAAATTGATGTGTTGCATTAAAATATTTTTTTCATATATTTAATTAACCATTGGACTTTACCCTACGATTCACGAACAACCTATAATTTAAAACTCGAACCCGTCATGATTTATATATGAAATGATAAAAATTTACTATTAAACGATGCTATTTCAAATTAAAAAATTTACGCATTAAGTCGTTTTATTTTTATGATATAATTTTTGTAATTTTTTAAAGAAACGAAGTTAAATTAAAAACGTACAATTTGTAAAGCACAACGTACAACAATGTGTAGCTTAAATAGTTGAATCGAAATTCATTTTATTTACTATTCATATAAATAGTAAATGAAATGAAATTCATTAATTTACTATTCACATGAAAGTGACATGATAGAAATTATTAATTATAAGTTACATAATATACCTCTGAAGTATATATTTAATAAATACGACTTTTTAAAAGTTTACGATTCAAATTTGATTCTAAATTTATTATTATATTATTATATTTTATTTCAATATTATTATATTATTATATTTATTATATTATTATATTATTATATTAAAATTTATATTATATTATATATCTTTGTCCAGTCAAAAACTAGGAAAACACATATTACGCTTATAAACTTTATAAATGAACCTTTTTACAACTAATTTCATAAAGCTTAAGACCAAAACAGATATATATGTATTCAAATATAAAAAGTGGAATTTTTACGCATACTTATACCCGTCAATTATTATCAACAAGAGTACAAAATCCGGTCTGTGAAAACTGTCGGCAGATATTATTGAATTCTAATTCACACGTTTGATTTCTTTTATTATTATATTATTTTAATATTATTATATTATTACTTTATTATAATATTATAATATTATATTTTATTTCAATATTATTAAATTATTATATTTATACTATATATATAGAACGATTATGTTTCTGGTTCAATTCATTCACATAGATAGATATAGATATATTACTCCGTAGTACTAAATTCTTATTATTATTTTTATTATTATTACTCTTAATATTAATATTAGTATTAAGTATTATTATTAAGTAGTATCATTAATATTAGTATTAGTAATATAAATAAAATACTACGACGGGGTTATGTTCAAGTGATTTCAAAATGGATTTTTCAAATGGGTTAAAGCTAAGGAATTCATGGGTATTAAAAAAGGAGGTTATGGGTATTGATCGGGGGTAATGTTCGTGAATCAAAGGTCAACCTTGCATTTATCATTTCCGTTGCGTCTGTATACTTTTCCTGCAATATTGAACCACAATATTGATACGTGAGTTTTCATAGCTCTCTTTTTATATATATTTTTGGGCTGAGAATACATGCGTATTTTATAACTGTTTTACGAAATGGACACAAGTACTAAAAACATATTATACGTTGAGTTGTACCACTTTGCATATTTTTCCCTAATAGCTTGGTAACTAATATTTACATGTTGTAAGAGTATGTAAGCGCGAATCCTATTGATAGATCTATCGGGTTTGACAACCCCAACCGGGCTAGTCGCTCTAGTATCGTAAACGGTTGCATAGTACTTCGTTTTTACTACACTTGGTACAGTGTAGGGAGATTTCATAATAAAGGGAATATGCCACATTAATTGTTAAGTATGGTTACCGAAGCACTCAACAACTTATAGAATACTTTTATACACTTGCGAGTGTACGGATATTTATGGAAAATGAAATCTTATGGTCTATTACTATTACGGAAATGATTGATTATGATAAACTATGAACTCACCAACCTTTTTGGTTGACACTTTAAGGCATGTTTATTCTCAGGTATTAAAGAAGCTTCCGCTGTTTAACTGCTATGTGCATGGAGTCTTACATGGCATATTTTTCAAGGAAACTTTGCATTCAAACATTAATATGTATTATATTTTGACTGTTTAGTCTATTGATGTATTATTATGAACTATCATTTATTGGGATTGTCTATATGTAGAAATCACCACAACTCGAAAACATTTATATACATGTTTTAAAAATGTATACAGATTTTAAAACTTTCTTATATAGAAAGCGCGTCTTTTGAAATGAATGCAATGTTTGTAAAACGTATCATATAGAGGGCAAACCTCGCAATGGGACCGATGAATGATGTGTTGCGTCAATAGGGATTTTGGCGGGCCATCACAGTTGGCATCAGAGCGTTGGTCTTAGCGAACCAGAATTTGCATTAGTGTGTCTAACCAGTAGTTGTTAGGATGTATTAGTGAGTCTGGACTTCGACCGTATCTGCATATTATAAATGTTGCTTATCATTTCTTTTCAGAAATTACCTGCTTATCGTTCTTAAGTCTAGACGTGTTTTCCTGCATTTATTGCATAAATAGTGTATAGACGAATTCCTATCTTAGCATATCTGTTACTGCGAACTTTGCCTGACATCATCCAAAGATTCCTCCGTAATTTATGGGATTTTGATATTATATATACATATGTAAATTATGTATTGAAGAATACCAAATCTAAGTCCTATAATCTATTTCATACCAAAAATTCTTTCCCTGATTATACAAGATGGATCCCACATCTAGTTCAAATTCCTCGGATTCCGACAGCTATTCCGATATGGAATTCGACCTGAGCTCCGAAAGCAGCGTAACCGGAATGGATAAACCAATTAGCCATCATCTATTCTGGATGAATTGGGGATGGGTTCATAATCTACTTAACCATTGGAGACAAGAAGAAGGTGATCCCTTCCATCCACCACATTCACCTCTTGGCGAAGAACCTGAAACACTTACCGATGAACCTGTTCGAAACACCCTTTTCTCTCTCATTTCCAGAGTATCTCATCATGATTATATACTATCCCAAATTCTAAATCTTATTCATCCGCTCGTCCGAACCGACAATCATCCCGGTGTAATAGAAGAAGTCAACGAGCTTCAAGATCGCGTGACGGCTTTGGAGAATATGGTGCAAGGATTACAAGCACCATCAACAACACCAGTACTGCTAACAACATCCACATCGAAAGCCTCAATACCACAAACACCAGCAGCATCATCGACATCAACAGTATCATCATCAACATCAACAATATCATTACCACTACCAACAACCACATCCGCATCCCACACCTCAATATCACATCTAAAATCTGTACTTCGAGCATCAACATTATACGCACCATAGGTACCAAGGAGTACCAACAACAACAAACGATGAAGTATCGATTCATCACTTCATTGAAGCAATATTCTGTAAAGAATATGTAATTTCTAAAAAAATTTAGAGATTACTTATTCTAGTTCTAACCATAAACCAGAAGAGTAGATGGATAGAGACGATAGAGGAAACCCTGACAAGAATGGTGTGTGATCTACAAGCTAGACTGGTTATACAAGCGCCACCAGAAGTACTACCAGCATCACCATTAGTATCACTGAAACGACCCGTCAAAATCGCTATTGACGCGGCACATTAATCATTGATTCCACAGTGAGGTTTTGACCTCTATATGATACGTTTTGATAAAATATTGTATTCATTAAAATAAGTGACTTTCTAAACATAGAAAGTTATAAACATGTGGGCGAGTGCTTAGGTATAAGCAAAACCCCGAAATACATAAGTCTTTAATTTACAGGTTGACATCACAGTCCAATTATTTATTACACAACGCAGTTTTATTTTGAATGCAATAAACTTTGTACAAAGCATGAGAGACTCCATGCAGGCAACAAGCATATCACAGCGGAAGCATTCTAAGGACCTGAGAATAAAACATGCTAAAAAGTCAACACGAATGTTGGTGAGTTATAGGTTTAATTAATCGAGTCATAAACATATATAAAGATAGACCACAAGATTTCATCAAAAGTTTATCAATAGATTCTACGTAACAGAGCACCCTGGTAACTAAACTTAACGCTATAGTGATAATTACCCCATTCGTTTTAATACACGCAAATCAACGTGTCTTAAACTCAAATAACATACGTCCGTTAAAAGGCTAGCGCTCTAGCTCGGACGGGAATGTCAAGCCCTATGGATCCATATACAATTATTCGCGCCCACCAGTCCATATCCTATGTACTGGCAGCTACTAGTTACCAAAGCTAAGGGATTTTCGGTTTAACTCAGTGTAGAATTTTGTATGTACTTGTGTCTTATTGCGTTTAAAATAAATTGCATGTATTCTCAGCCCAAAAATATTTAAAGTATTTAAAAAGGGAGACTATAACTCACAGTTCAATATTGAGACTCAATATTGCAGGCAAATTGCGTAGACGTAATGATGGTAGACGACTGTATGGTTGGCTTTGGATTCAAGAACAATACCCCGAACAATACCCAATATTTCCTTATTTTAAAACGGTTTGAAACCCGAATTAAAAATACCCTCGAATATACTTTATTATTATTAAACTTAAAATTAAAATTATAATTAAAATTATAAATATAATTTTAAGTACAGAATAAGAATGAAAAAAAACGTCGAACAAAACTGACCTTTTATAGTACTTTTCGATTTACTGTAGCTCATGCGATCGCATGAGTTTTTAGTGTTTTTGCCATGCGATCGCATGGCCGCCTTTTCTGTTTTTGTTTGCTAGTTCGTCGACATCAAATAGTATTTTACTGTAGCAAATAGTGTTTTACTGTAGCAAATAGTGTTTTACTGTAGCAAATCACTGTAGCAAAGTCGTTTTCACTGTAGCACTGTAGCAAAATACGGTTTCACTGTAGCAAATAGTGTTTTACTGTAGTAAAGTCATTTTTACTGTAGCAATTAATGTTTTACTGTAGGAAAGTCGTTTTTACTTGTAAATCTTATAATATATATATATATATATACATATATATATATATGTATATTTACATAATATTAAATCATAAAGAGAATTGGTTTAAATTAGTCAAAATTTTTCGGTTCATCACAGTACCTCCCCGTTAAAGAAAATTTCGTCCCGAAATTTTGAGTAGTACCTGTTTCATGAGCGATATCAGTGAACAAATGTGGATACTTTTGCTTCATTTGATCCTCACGTTCCCAAGTAAATTCGGGTCCTCGTCTAGCGTTCCAACGAACTCTAACTATCGGTATTTTGCTTTGTTTTAATTGTTTGACCTCACGGTCCATGATTTCAACAGGTTCTTCGACAAAATGGAGTTTATCATTGATTCGTATTTCGTCAAGAGGAATTATGACATCCTCTTCAGCTAAACATTTCTTCAAATTTGACACGTGAAATGTGTCGTGAACACTACTAAGTTCTTGTGGTAGCCTTAATCGATAAGCAACTGCTCCAATTCTTTCGGTGATTTCAAAGGGTCCTACGTACCTAGGACTTAGCTTTCCTCGTTTACCGAATCGTACAACGCCTTTCCAGGGTGACACTTTCAACATGACTTTGTCGCCCACTTGAAATTCTAGCGGTTTTCTTCTTACATCAGCATAACTCTTTTGGCGACTCATGGCCGTTTTCAATCGCTGTTGTATTTGAATGATCTTTTCGGTGGTTTCGTAAATAATTTCTGGTCCAGTAAGTTTTCTTTCTCCTACTTCACTCCAACAGATAGGAGATCTGCACTTTCTACCGTAAAGTGCTTCAAATGGCGCTGCGTTGATGCTCGTATGATAGCTGTTATTGTATGAAAATTCTGCCAACGGTAAGTGTCGATCCCAACTGGTTCCGAAGTCAATCACGCATGCCCGTAACATGTCTTCCAATGTTTGTATTGTTCTTTCACTTTGACCATCTGTCTGTGGGTGATAAGCGGTGCTCATATCTAATCGAGTTCCCAATGCTTTTTGTAATGACTGCCAGAAACGTGATGTGAATCGGGTGTCACGATCAGATATGATGGAGATAGGTACACCATGCCTGGAAACTACTTTCTTCAAATATAGGCGTGCTAATTTCTCCATACTCTCTGTCTCCTTTATTGGTAGAAAGTGAGCTGATTTAGTTAGACGATCAACTATCACCCAAATAGTATCATGACTACTTGTAGTCCTTGGCAATTTCGTAATGAAATCCATGGTTATTCTTTCCCATTTCCACTGCGGAATTTCTGGTTGTTGCAGTAATCCTGACGGCTTTTGGTGCTCAGCTTTAACCTTTGCACACGTCAAACATTTGCTTACATAAGTAGCAATTTCTGTCTTCATATTAGGCCACCAATAAAACTTCTTGAGATCGTGGTACATTTTCCCATTTCCTGGGTGAATTGAGTACCTCGTTTTGTGTGCTTCATCCAGTACTAGTTGCCTTAGATTACCATGTTTTGGTACCCATTGTAGTGACCCGAACTTTTCCATGTTTATATATATTAATTGAGATTGATATTTACATGATTAAATGTTTCCAACATGTTAAGTAATCAAACTTGTTAAGACTTGATTAATTGAAATATGTTTCATATAGACAATTGACCACCCAAGTTGACCGGTGATTCACGAACGTTAAAACTTGTAAAAACTATATGATGACATATATATGGATATATATATAGTTAACATGATACTATGATAAGTAAACATATCATTAAGTATATTAACAATGAACTACATATGTAAAAACAAGACTACTAACTTAATGATTTTTAAACGAGCCATATATGTAACGATTATCGTTGTAAAGATATTTAATGTATATATATCATATTAAGAGATATTCATACATGATAATATCATGATAATATAATAATTTAAAATCTCATTTGATATTATAAACATTGGGTTAACAACATTTAACAAGATCGTTAACCTAAAGGTTTCAAAACAACACTTACATGTAACGACTAACGATGACTTAACGACTCAGTTAAAATGTATATACATGTAGTGTTTTAATATGTATTTATACACTTTTTAAAGACTTCAATACACTTATCAAAATACTTCTACTTAATAAAATGCTTACAATTACATCCTCGTTCAGTTTCATCAACAATTCTACTCGTATGCACCCGTATTCGTACTCGTACAATACACAGCTTTTAGATGTATGTACTATTGGTATATACACTCCAATGATCAGCTCTTAGCAGCCCATGTGAGTCACCTAACACATGTGGGAACCATCATTTGGCAACTAGCATGAAATATCTCATAAAATTACAAAAATATGAGTAATCATTCATGACTTATTTACATGAAAACAAAATTACATATCCTTTATATCTAATCCATACACCAACGACCAAAAACACCTACAAACACTTTCATTCTTCAATTTTCTTCATCTAATTGATCTCTCTCAAGTTCTATCTTCAAGTTCTAAGTGTTCTTCATAAATTCCAAAAGTTCTAGTTTCATAAAATCAAGAATACTTTCAAGTTTGCTAGCTCACTTCCAATCTTGTAAGGTGATCATCCAACCTCAAGAAATCTTTGTTTCTTACAGTAGGTTATCATTCTAATACAAGGTAATAATCATATTCAAACTTTGGTTCAATTTCTATAACTATAACAATCTTATTTCAAGTGATGATCTTACTTGAACTTGTTTTCGTGTCATGATTCTGCTTCAAGAACTTCGAGCCATCCAAGGATCCGTTGAAGCTAGATCCATTTTTCTCTTTTCCAGTAGGTTTATCCAAGGAACTTAAGGTAGTAATGATGTTCATAACATCATTCGATTCCTACATATAAAGCTATCTTATTCGAAGGTTTAAACTTGTAATCACTAGAACATAGTTTAGTTAATTCTAAACTTGCTCGCAAATAAAAGTTAATCCTTCTAACTTGACTTTTAAAATCAACTAAACACATGTTCTATATCTATATGATATGCTAACTTAATGATTTAAAATCTGGAAACACGAAAAATACCGTAAAACCGGATTTACGCCGTCGTAGTAACACCGCGGGCTGTTTTGGGTTAATTAATTAAAAACTATGATAAACTTTGATTTAAAAGTTGTTATTCTGGGAAAATGATTTTTATTATGAACATGAAACTATATCCAAAAATTATGGTTAAACTCAAAGTGGAAGTATGTTTTCTAAAATGGTCATCTAGACGTCGTTCTTTCGACTGAAATGACTACCTTTACAAAAACGAATTGTAACTTATTTTTCCGACTATAAACCTATACTTTTTCTGTTTAGATTCATAAAATATAGTTCAATATGAAACCATAGCAATTTGATTCACTCAAAACGGATTTAAAATGAAGAAGTTATGGGTAAAACAAGATTGGATAATTTTTCTCATTTTAGCTACGTGAAAATTGGTAACAAAACTATTCCAACCATAACTTAATCAACTTGTATTGTATATTATGTAATCTTGAGATACCATAGACACGTATACAATATTTCGACCTATCATGTCGACACATCTATATATATTTCGGAACAACCATAGACACTCTATATGTGAATGTTGGAGTTAGCTATACAGGGTTGAGGTTGATTCCAAAATATATATAGTTTGAGTTGTGATCAATACTGAGATACGTATACACTGGGTCGTGGATTGATTCAAGATAATATTTATCGATTTATTTCTGTACATCTAACTGTGGACAACTAGTTGTAGGTTACTAACGAGGACAGCTGACTTAATAAACTTAAAACATCAAAATATATTAAAAGTGTTGTAAATATATTTTGAACATACTTTGATATATATGTATATATTGTTATAGGTTCATGAATCAACCAGTGGCCAAGTCTTACTTCCCGACGAAGTAAAAATCTGTGAAAGTGAGTTATAGTCCCACTTTTAAAATCTAATATTTTTGGGATGAGAATACATGCAGGTTTTATAAATGATTTACAAAATAGACACAAGTACGTGAAACTACATTCTATGGTTGAATTATCGAAATCGAATATGCCCCTTTTTATTAAGTCTGGTAATCTAAGAATTAGGGAACAGACACCCTATTTGACGCGAACTCTAAAGATAGATCTATTGGGCCTAACAAACCCCATCCAAAGTACCGGATGCTTTAGTACTTCGAAATTTATATCATATCCGAAGGGTGTCCCGGAATGATGGGGATATTCTTATATATGCATCTTGTTAATGTCGGTTACCAGGTGTTCACCATATGAATGATTTTTATCTCTATGTATGGGATGTGTATTGAAATATGAAATCTTGTGGTCTATTGTTACGATTTGATATATATAGGTTAAACCTATAACTCACCAACATTTTTGTTGACGTTTAAAGCATGTTTATTCTCAGGTGAATATTAAGAGCTTCCGCTGTTGCATACTAAAATAAGGACAAGATTTGGAGTCCATGTTTGTATGATATTGTGTAAAAACTGCATTCAAGAAACTGATTTCGATGTAACATATTTGTATTGTAAACCATTATGTAATGGTCGTGTGTAAACAGGATATTTTAGATTATCATTATTTGATAATCTATGTAAAGCTTTTTAAACCTTTATTTATGAAATAAAGGTTATGGTTTGTTTTAAAAATGAATGCAGTCTTTGAAAAACGTCTCATATAGAGGTCAAAACCTCGCAACGAAATCAATTAATATGGAACGTTTTTAATCAATAAGAACGGGACATTTCAGTTGGTATCCGAGCGTTGGTCTTAGAGAACCAGAATTTTGCATTAGTGTGTCTTATCGAGTTTGTTAGGATGCATTAGTGAGTCTGGACTTCGACCGTGTTTACTTGAAAAATGATTGCTTAACAAATTTTGTTGGAAACTATATATTTTTAACATGTGAATATTATGTGATATATTAATCTCTTAACGCGTTTGATATTATGTGATAGATGTCTACCTCTAGAACAAGTCCCATTGACTCACCTAATAATAATGAAGAGTCAAATGTAAATTGGAATGATTCGTGGACTGATTCACAAGTTCCCGAAGAGGAACCGGAAGAAGAGTCGGAACCGAAAGAAGAATCGGAACCGGAAGAAGAATCGGAACCGGATGAAGAAATAGAACCGGTGGGGGAAATAATAAAACGGTTAAGTAAAAGAAAATCCTCAACCAACCGACCAAGGTTAATTATGGTCAATGGTGTTTCCGCCAAGGAAGCAAAATATTGGGAGGATTACCAATTCTCCGATGAATCGGATTCCGACGAGAATTCCGATGATGTTATAGAAATTACCCCAACTGAATTTAAAAAGGCAAAAGAAAATAATAAGGGAAAGGGCATAAAAATAGAGAAATCTAATTCCAACCCCGATGAACTTTATATGTATCGTCAACCCCCGAAGTCCTTAAGTTGTAACAATGACCCGGGAACCTCTAAACCACCAGGTTTTTCTAAACCAATGTGGACAACGACGGCTCGTATTAGGGGAACATCATATATCCCTAGAAACTTGGCAAAATGAACCAAAACCGAAGAAGAAGAAACGAGCGAGTCGGAATAAGATAGTTGTATTCGTGTGGTGTAATATATGTAATATAGTGTTCTTATGCTTTATGATATATGTAAAAATTGCTTGTATTAATAAGTATTTTTTTATGAATCTAACTCTTGTCTATTTTACAGTTTAAAAACACAAAATGGATAGACAACCCAATATTTTAAGAGACCTACCCGGAGACATGATTGATGAAATCTTGTCTAGAGTCGGCCAGAATTCCTCGGCACAACTATTTAAGGCGAGATCAGTTTGTAAGACATTCGAAGAACGTTCCAAGAATGTCTTGGTTTATAAGAGACTTTCGTTTGAAAGATGGGGGATATCACATTGGGAAACCCATAAGTTACGATGTGTTTACTTTGACGCATATATTGCGGGGAACCCAAATGCTATTTTACGCAACGGGTTAAGAAATTATTTTGACTCAATATATCCGAATATTGGACTTTGTGATTTAGAAAAAGCGGCTAACATGCAACATAAAGAAGCATGTTATGCTTACGGATTAGTAATGTTCGCTTCTCACCAAAGTGAGAACAAGAACATCGGGCTACAACTATTAAACAAAACGTTTCCACAAGTGACGGAGTCGGTAATTGGGGTAAGAAATGAGGTTTTTAGATTATTACGGGACTGTTGGACATTACGTAACCCTCGTCCCTTTGACGACGTTACAACACGCTATCTTATCAACGGCCATAATGGTTATGTTGCACAAGACCAAGGATGGGAAGTAGTCCTAGTAAAACCAGAATGCATGACTTGTTTCTGGACGTATGAATTACGTGTCTTTATTGCCTTTGCTGAACGACTTGTGTACTAGCTAGAATTATCTTCACAACTATCTTGTATCAAAGTTATTGTGTGCTATATTTCATGCTTTATGTAAAATAAGCGGTATTGTAAGTTTGTAAAATATTGTATAAAAGTTTGAACGCGAAATATTATTATAATCAGTTTTTCATATAGAATTGTAGTAGTTGAATTGTATATTAGCTACTAAGTATGAACTTAACGGGTAGGTACTACCCGAATTTAAACTTATAAAACGCTAATATGAAGAAAAAGCTTTTATAAATGAGTTCATATTATGCTACGAAATACTATTAACTACTCTTAATATTCTGTATGATTAACTTGTTCCATTTAACTATTTTGAAGGAAATGGCACCGACTACTCGACACACCGTGAATATGAATGAAGAGGAATTCCGTACTTTTCTAGCTTCAAACATAGCCGCAGTACAGGCTGCGCTACATATCAACAATAACCTTGGATCTAGCAGTACAGGAAATCGTGTAGGATGCACCTACAAAGAATTCACTGCCTGCAAACCTTTGGAATTTGATGGAACCGAAGGACCGATCGGATTGAAACGGTGGACCGAGAAGGTCGAATCGGTGTTTGCCATAAGTAAGTGTACTGAAGAGGACAAAGTAAAGTACGCTACGCATACCTTCACAGGTTCTGCGTTAACATGGTGGAATACCTATCTAGAGCAAGTGGGACAAGACGATGCGTACGCACTACCGTGGTCAGCATTCAAGCACTTGATGAACGAGAAGTACCGTCCCAGAACCGAGGTCAATAAGCTCAAGACAGAACTTAGAGGGTTACGAACCCAAGGATTTGATATTACCACGTACGAAAGACGATTCACAGAATTGTGCCTATTGTGTCCGGGAGCATTCGAAGATGAGGAAGAGAAGATCGACGCGTTTGTGAAAGGATTACCGGAAAGAATCCAAGAAGATATAAGTTCACACGAGCCCGCCTCCATACAACAGGCATGTAGAATGGCTCACAAACTCGTGAACCAAATTGAAGAAAGAATTAAAGAACAGACTGCTGAAGAGGCCAATGTGAAGCAAGTCAAAAGAAAGTGGGAGGAAAACGGTGATAAGAATCACCAATACAACAACAACAGCAATTACAACAATAATCGCAACAATTATCCCAACAATCGCAACATCAATCGCAACTACAACAAACGGCCCAACAACAACAACAACAACAACAACAGCAACTACAACAATCATCCCAACAACAATAATAACCGCAACAACAACAACAATCAGAAGCAGCTATGCCAAAGGTGTGAAAAGAATCACTCGGGGTTCTGCACCAAATTTTGCAACAAGTGTAAAAGAAATGGTCATAGCGCGGCGAAGTGTGAGGTCTATGGACCAGGGGTTAATAGAACGAAAGGAACAAATGGTGTCGGAACGAGTAATGGCGGAGCAAGTAGTGTCGGAGCAAGTTATGCCAATGTAGTTTGTTATAAATGTGGAAAACCGGGCCACATTATTAGAAATTGCCCGAACCAGGAGAACACGAATGGACAAGGCCGTGGAAGAGTTTTCAATATTAATGCGGCAGAGGCACAGGAAGACCCGGAGCTTGTTACGGGTACGTTTCTTATTGACAATAAATCTGCTTACGTTTTATTTGATTCGGGTGCGGATAGAAGCTATATGAGTAGAGATTTTTGTGCTAAATTAAGTTGTCCATTGACGCCTTTGGATAGTAAATTTTTACTCGAATTAGCAAATGGTAAATTAATTTCAGCAGATAATATATGTCGGAATCGAGAAATTAAACTGGTTAGCGAAACATTTAAGATTGATTTGATACCAGTAGAGTTAGGGAGTTTTGATGTGATAATCGGTATGGACTGGTTGAAATAAGTGAAAGCGGAGATCGTTTGTTACAAAAATGCAATTCGCATTATACGAGAAAAAGGAAAACCCTTAATGGTGTACGGAGAAAAGGGCAACACGAAGCTACATCTTATTAGTAATTTGAAGGCACAAAAACTAATAAGAAAAGGTTGCTATGCTATTCTAGCACACGTCGAGAAAGTACAAACTGAAGAAAAGAGCATCAATGATGTTCCCGTCGCAAAAGAATTTCCCGATGTATTTCCGAAAGAATTACCGGGATTACCCCCACATCGATCCGTTGAATTTCAAATAGATCTTGTACCAGGAGCTGCACCAATAGCTCGTGCTCCTTACAGACTCGCACCCAGCGAGATGAAAGAACTACAAAGCCAATTACAAGAACTTTTAGAGCGTGGTTTCATTCGACCAAGCACATCACCGTGGGGAGCTCCTGTTTTGTTTGTCAAGAAGAAAGATGGTACATTCAGGTTGTGTATCGACTACCGAGAGTTGAACAAACTTACCATCAATAACCGCTACCCACTACCGAGAATCGATGACTTATTTGATCAACTACAAGGCTCGTCTGTTTATTCAAAGATTGACTTACGTTCCGGGTATCATCAAATGCGGGTGAAAGAAGATGATATTCCAAAGACTGCTTTCAGAACACGTTACGGTCATTACGAGTTTATGGTCATGCCGTTTGGTTTAACTAATGCACCAGCTGTGTTCATGGACCTTATGAACCGAGTGTGTGGACCATACCTTGACAAGTTTGTCATTGTTTTCATTGATGACATACTTATTTACTCAAAGAATGACCAAGAACACGGTGAACATTTGAGAAAGGTGTTAGAAGTATTGAGGAAGGAAGAATTGTACGCTAAGTTTTCAAAGTGTGCATTTTGGTTGGAAGAAGTTCAATTCCTCGGTCACATAGTGAACAAAGAAGGTATTAAGGTGGATCCGGCAAAGATAGAAACTGTTGAAAAGTGGGAAACCCCGAAAACTCCGAAACACATACGCCAGTTTTTAGGACTAGCTGGTTACTACAGAAGGTTCATCCAAGACTTTTCCAGAATAGCAAAACCCTTGACTGCATTAACGCATAAAGGGAAGAAATTTGAATGGAATGATGAACAAGAGAAAGCGTTTCAGTTATTGAAGAAAAAGCTAACTACGGCACCTATATTGTCATTGCCTGAAGGGAATGATGATTTTGTGATTTATTGTGATGCATCAAAGCAAGGTCTCGGTTGTGTATTAATGCAACGAACGAAGGTGATTGCTTATGCGTCTAGACAATTGAAGATTCACGAACAAAATTATACGACGCATGATTTGGAATTAGGCGCGGTTGTTTTTGCATTAAAGACTTGGAGGCACTACTTATATGGGGTCAAAAGTATTATATATACCGACCACAAAAGTCTTCAACACATATTTAATCAGAAACAACTGAATATGAGGCAGCGTAGGTGGATTGAATTATTGAATGATTACGACTTTGAGATTCGTTACCACCCGGAGAAGGCAAATGTGGTAGCCGATGCCTTGAGCAGGAAGGACAGAGAACCCATTCGAGTAAAATCTATGAATATAATGATTCATAATAACATTACTACTCAAATAAAGGAGGCGCAACAAGGAGTTTTAAAAGAGGGAAATTTAAAGGATGAAATACCCAAAGGATCGGAGAAGCATCTTAATATTCGGGAAGACGGAACCCGGTATAGGGCTGAAAGGATTTGGGTACTAAAATTTGGAGATATGAGAGAAATGGTACTTAGAGAAGCTCATAAAACCAGATACTCAATACATCCTGGAACGGGGAAGATGTACAAGGATCTCAAGAAACATTTTTGGTGGCCGGGTATGAAAGCCGATGTTGCTAAATACGTAGGAGAATGTTTGACGTGTTCTAAGGTCAAAGCTGAGCATCAGAAACCATCAGGTCTACTTCAACAATCCGAAATCCCGGAATGGAAATGGGAAAACATTACCATGGATTTCATCACTAAATTGCCAAGGACTGCAAGTGGTTTTGATACTATTTGGGTAATAGTTGATCGTCTCACCAAATCAGCACACTTCTTGCCAATAAGAGAAGATGACAAGATGGAGAAGTTAGCACGACTGTATTTGAAGGAAGTCATCTCCAGACATGGAATACCAATCTCTATTATCTCTGATAGGGATGGCAGATTTATTTCAAGATTCTGGCAGACATTACAGCAAGCATTAGGAACTCGTCTAGACATGAGTACTGCCTATCATCCACAAACTGATGGGCAGAGCGAAAGGATGATACAAACGCTTGAAGACATGCTACGAGCATGTGTTATTGATTTCGGAAACAGTTGGGATCGACATCTACCGTTAGCAGAATTTTCCTACAACAACAGCTACCATTCAAGCATTGAGATGGCGCCGTTTGAAGCACTTTATGGTAGAAAGTGCAGGTCTCCGATTTGTTGGAGTGAAGTGGGGGATAGACAGATTACGGGTCCGGAGATTATACAAGAAACTACCGAGAAGGTCATCCAAATTCAACAACGGTTGAAAACCGCCCAAAGTCGACAAAAGAGCTACGCTGACATTAAAAGAAAAGATATAGAATTTGAAATTGGAGAGATGGTCATGCTTAAAGTTGCACCTTGGAAAGGCGTTGTTCGATTTGGTAAACGAGGGAAATTAAATCCAAGGTATATTGGACCATTCAAGATTATTGATCGTGTCGGACCAGTAGCTTACCGACTAGAGTTACCTCAACAACTCGCGGCTGTACATAACACTTTCCACGTCTCGAATTTAAAGAAATGTTTTGCTAAAGAAGATCTCACTATTTCGTTAGATGAAATCCAAATCAACGAAAAACTTCAATTCATCGAAGAACCCGTCGAAATAATGGATCGTGAGGTTAAAAGACTTAAGCAAAACAAGATACCAATTGTTAAGGTTCGATGGAATGCTCGTAGAGGACCCGAGTTCACCTGGGAGCATGAAGATCAGATGAAGAAGAAATACCCGCATCTATTTCCAGAAGATTCGTCAACACCTTCAACAGCTTAAAATTTCGGGACGAAATTTATTTAACGGGTAGGTACTGTAGTGACCCGAACTTTTCCATGTTTATATATATTAATTGAGATTGATATTTACATGATTAAATGTTTCCAACATGTTAAGCAATCAAACTTGTTAAGACTTGATTAATTGAAATATGTTTCATATAGACAATTGACCACCCAAGTTGACCGGTGATTCACGAACGTTAAAACTTGTAAAAACTATATGATGACATATATATGGATATATATATAGTTAACATGATACTATGATAAGTAAACATATCATTAAGTATATTAACAATGAACTACATATGTAAAAACAAGACTACTAACTTAATGATTTTTAAACGAGACATATATGTAACGATTATCGTTGTAAAGATATTTAATGTATATATATCATATTAAGAGATATTCATACATGATAATATCATGATAATATAATAATTTAAAATCTCATTTGATATTATAAACATTGGGTTAACAACATTTAACAAGATCGTTAACCTAAAGGTTTCAAAACAACACTTACATGTAACGACTAACGATGACTTAACGACTCAGTTAAAATGTATATACATGTAGTGTTTTAATATGTATTTATACACTTTTGAAAGACTTCAATACACTTATCAAAATACTTCTACTTAATAAAAATGCTTACAATTACATCCTCGTTCAGTTTCATCAACAATTCTACTCGTATGCACCCGTATTCGTACTCGTACAATACACAGCTTTTAGATGTATGTACTATTGGTATATACACTCCAATGATCAGCTCTTAGCAGCCCATGTTAGTCATCTAACACATGTGGGAACCATCATTTGGCAACTAGCATGAAATATCTCATAAAATTACAAAAATATGAGTAATCATTCATGACTTATTTACATGAAAACAAAATTACATATCCTTTATATCTAATCCATACACCAACGACCAAAAACACCTACAAACACTTTCATTCTTCAATTTTATTCATCTAATTGATCTCTCTCAAGTTCTATCTTCAAGTTCTAAGTGTTCTTCATAAATTCCAAAAGTTCTAGTTTCATAAAATCAAGAATACTTTCAAGTTTGCTAGCTCACTTCCAATCTTGTAAGGTGATCATCCAACCTCAAGAAATCTTTGTTTCTTACAGTAGGTTATCATTCTAATACAAGGTAATAATCATATTCAAACTTTGGTTCAATTTCTATAACTATAACAATCTTATTTCAAGTGATGATCTTACTTGAACTTGTTTTCGTGTCATGATTCTGCTTCAAGAACTTCGAGCCATCCAAGGATCCGTTGAAGCTAGATCCATTTTTCTCTTTTCCAGTAGGTTTATCCAAGGAACTTAAGGTAGTAATGATGTTCATAACATTATTCGATTCCTACATATAAAGCTATCTTATTCGAAGGTTTAAACTTGTAATCACTAGAACATAGTTTAGTTAATTCTAAACTTGTTCGCAAATAAAGTTAATCCTTCTAACTTGACTTTTAAAATCAACTAAACACATGTTCTATATCTATATGATATGCTAACTTAATGATTTAAAATCTGGAAACACGAAAAACACCGTAAAACCGGATTTACGCCGTCGTAGTAACACCGCGGACTGTTTTGGGTTAATTAATTAAAAACTATGATAAACTTTGATTTAAAAGTTGTTATTCTGGGAAAATGATTTTTATTATGAACATGAAACTATATCCAAAAATTATGGTTAAACTCAAAGTGGAAATATGTTTTCTAAAATGGTCATCTAGACGTCGTTCTTTCGACTGAAATGACTACCTTTACAAAAACGACTTGTAACTTATTTTTCCGACTATAAACTTATACTTTTTCTGTTTAGATTCATAAAATATAGTTCAATATGAAACCATAGCAATTTGATTCACTCAAAACGGATTTAAAATGAAGAAGTTATGGGTAAAACAAGATTGGATAATTTTTCTCATTTTAGCTACGTGAAAATTGGTAACAAATCTATTCCAACCATAACTTAATCAACTTGTATTGTATATTATGTAATCTTGAGATACCATAGACACGTATACAATGTTTCGACCTATCATGTCGACACATCTATATATATTTCGGAACAACCATAGACACTCTATATGTGAATGTTGGAGTTAGCTATACAGGGTTGAGGTTGATTCCAAAATATATATAGTTTGAGTTGTGATCAATACTGAGATACGTATACACTGGGTCGTGGATTGATTCAAGATAATATTTATCGATTTATTTCTGTACATCTAACTGTGGACAACTAGTTGTAGGTTACTAACGAGGACAGCTGACTTAATAAACTTAAAACATCAAAATATATTAAAAGTGTTGTAAATATATTTTGAACATACTTTGATATATATGTATATATTGTTATAGGTTCGTGAATCAACCAGTGGCCAAGTCTTACTTCCCGACGAAGTAAAAATCTGTGAAAGTGAGTTATAGTCCCACTTTTAAAATCTAATATTTTTGGGATGAGAATACATGCAGGTTTTATAAATGATTTACAAAATAGACACAAGTACGTGAAACTACATTCTATGGTTGAATTATCGAAATCCAATATGCCCCTTTTTATTAAGTCTGGTAATCTAAGAATTAGGGAACAGACACCCTATTTGACGCGAACTCTAAAGATAGATCTATTGGGCCTAACAAACCCCATCCAAAGTACCGGATGCTTTAGTACTTCGAAATTTATATCATATCCGAAGGGTGTCCCGGAATGATGGGGATATTCTTATATATGCATCTTGTTAATGTCGGTTACCAGGTGTTCACCATATGAATGATTTTTATCTCTATGTATGGGATGTGTATTGAAATATGAAATCTTGTGGTCTATTGTTACGATTTGATATATATAGGTTAAACCTATAACTCACCAACATTTTTGTTGACGTTTAAAGCATGTTTATTCTCAGGTGAATATTAAGAGCTTCCGCTGTTGCATACTAAAATAAGGACAAGATTTGGAGTCCATGTTTGTATGATATTGTGTAAAAACTGCATTCAAGAAACTGATTTCGATGTAACATATTTGTATTGTAAACCATTATGTAATGGTCGTGTGTAAACAGGATATTTTAGATTATCATTATTTGATAATCTACGTAAAGCTTTTTAAACCTTTATTTATGAAATAAAGGTTATGGTTTGTTTTAAAAATGAATGCAGTCTTTGAAAAACGTCTCATATAGAGGTCAAAACCTCGCAACGAAATCAATTAATATGGAACGTTTTTAATCAATAAGAACGGGACATTTCACCCATATCCTATCAGCAAAATACAGGGTTCCATCGGCTTTTTCTTCAAGCTATTTTTCTAACCCTCTGCTCATTTCGCCTTTTTCATTTTCTTCTTTTAAAGCCTCTAACTGTGCTGCTTGAATTTGCTTTGTGAGATCAGTATGAATTGTAATATTCAAAGCTCGGACCCTAAGAGGTTTTACTCTTTCTTTTCGACTTAGGGCATCAGCTACAACATTAGCCTTTCCGGGGTGGTAACGGATTTCACAATCGTAATCGTTTAACAACTCTACCCAGCGACGTTGCCTCATATTGAGTTGTTTTTGATCAAAAATATGCTGAAGACTCTTATGGTCAGTGTACACTGTACACTTGGTGCCATATAGGTAGTGTCTCCATATTTTGAGTGCAAAAACTACTGCTCCAAGTTCCAAATCGTGCGTCGTATAGTTCTTTTCATGAATTTTTAGTTGTTGTGTGGCATATGCGATAACTTTTGTGCGTTGCATTAATACACATCCTAAACCTTGGCGCGAAGCATCACAATAGATCACGAAATCATCATTTCCTTCCGGTAATGACAAAATGGGTGCAGACGTTAACTTCTTCTTTAATAACTGGAATGAGGATTCCTGTTCCGTGGACCAATCATACTTCTTTCCCTTTTGAGTCAATGCAGTTAAGGGTTTGGCGATTCTAGAGAAATCTTGAATGAATCTTCGGTAGTAACCAGCAAGACCTAAGAATTGGCGAATTTATGTTGGAGTCTTCGGGGTTTCCCATTTACTAATGGCTTCGATCTTGGCGGGGTCAACTTTAATTCCATGTTTACTGACAACATGACCTAAAAATTGTACTTCTTGTAACCAGAAATCACACTTCGAAAATTTTGCGTACAATTCTTCTTTCTTGAGTATCTTCAGTACCAGTCTTAAGTGTTGCTCATGTTCTTCCTTGTTCTTCGAGTAAATCAATATGTCGTCGATAAAAACAATGATAAATTTGTCTAAATACGGTCTACAGATGCGATTCATTAGATCCATGAATACTGCTGGAGCATTAGTTAATCCAAAAGGCATGACTAGAAACTCATAGTGACCGTAACGGGTTCTGAACGCGGTTTTAGGAACATCTTCTTCCTTCACTCTCAGCTGATGATATCCGGAGCGTAGATCAATCTTAGAATAAACACTTGATCCTTGCAATTGATCAAACAAACCATCAATCCTCGGTAATGGGTACCGATTCTTGATCGTTAATTTGTTTAATTCTCGGTAATCTATGCACATTCTCATAGATCCATCCTTCTTCTTGACGAACAGAATAGGAGCACCCCAAGGTGAAAAACTGGGACGAATAAATCCACGGTCCGATAATTCTTGCAACTGGTCTTGTAATTCTTGCATTTCTGAAGGTGCAAGTCTATATGGGGATCGGGCTACAGGTGCGGCTCCTGGTATGAGATCAATCTGGAATTCTACACATCTGTGTGGAGGTAGCCCCAGTAATTCTTCTGGAAATACTCCGGGATATTCTCTTACAACCGGCATATCATTAATGCTTCTTTCTTCAGTATCGATCTTCTTTATGTGTGCCAGAATAGCATAACAACCTTTTCTTATAAGTTTCTGGGCCTTCATACAGCTGATAAAGTTCAGCTTTGAGTTGCTCTTCTCCCCATAAATCATTAATGACGTTTCATCCTTACGAGGGATGCGAATTGCTTTCTCAGCGCAAACAACTTCCGCTTTTGTTTTGGACATCCAGTCCATGCCAACAATTACGTCAAAACTTCCTAATTCTACGGGTATCAAATCGATTTTGAAGGTTTCACCAGCGAGATTCATTTCGCAACCATGGCAAATTTTATCAGCTTTTATCAGTTTACCATTAGCTAATTCTATAGTATATTTATCGTCTAGAGGTAATGATGCACATTTTAGTTTAGAACTAAAGTCTTTACACATATAACTTCTATCAGCACCCGTATCAAACATAATAGAAGCTATTTGATTATTAACGGTAAACGTACCCGTGACAAGATTAGGATCCTCACGTGCTTCACTGGTACTAACATTAAATGCCCTCCCACGTGCGGGTTCTTTGTTCTTCTCCTTATCAGGGCATTGATTTATAAAGTGACCAGACTTCCCGCATCCAAAACATTTCTTGACATCGGTCAGTTTTGTCTTTACTTCAGAAACGGTGGCATAACAATCTTTCGCCACATGTCCTTTCTTGTTGCACTTATCACAGACCACTTGGCAATAACCTGCATGATGTGTGTAACATCTTTTGCAGAACGGAGGGGGTCCCTTATAGTTTGGACTTGCAGTTGCCCCATCTTGTTTACCTTTAAAAGTTTCTTGTTTCTTCAGTTGAGTACTTTTGCCCTTATAGTCTTCCCATTTCCTCTTTCCTTCAGTTGTCTTGACTTCGGTAATTGGTGCCTTAATCGAACTCTCTGTGATCTGGTCCATGAGTTGGTGTGCCATTGTCATGGCTTCCTGCATCGTATTTGGTTTGGATGATGTAACATTTCCTTTGATATTGATCGATAAACCGTCAATATACATTTCTATCTTTCGTTTCTCGTTTGGCACAAATTCGGGACACAACAAGGCTAGTTCCATGAAACGCTTTTCATAGTTATTGAGATTCGTGCCGATAACCTTCAGATTACGTAACTCAGATTCCATTTTTCTGATCTCGTTTCGAGGACAGTACTCCTCGATTAGCATCTTTTTCAGTTCTTCCCAAGAGATATCATATGCCGTATCTATTCCTTCCGCTTTAGCATAATTGTTCCACCAAGTAAGTGCACCGTCTTGCAACGTGCACGAAGCATACTTTGACTTGTCTCCGTTCGCACAATTACTGATTTTGAAAACGGACTCCATCTTTTCAAACCATCGGGTTAGACCGACTGGTCCCTCGGTTCCACTAAACGTCTGTGGTTTTCATCCTTGAAAAGTTTTGTATGA
The DNA here is from genome assembly GCF_046630445.1 of Rutidosis leptorrhynchoides. Taxonomy (NCBI): domain Eukaryota; kingdom Viridiplantae; phylum Streptophyta; class Magnoliopsida; order Asterales; family Asteraceae; genus Rutidosis; species Rutidosis leptorrhynchoides. Next base: position 2,709,328 of record NC_092339.1, on the reverse strand, counting down.
GCATCCGTTTCGTGAGTTTGTGTTTACGGCTGCTGCTTTGGCTGCTGCTTCGGCTGTTGCTTTTGCTGCTTCGGTTGCAGCAATTCTTTCATTCAGACGTTTCTCGACTAGTTGCTCAAACTCAGCATCCGACATTTGAGACATGTTTCTTCAATAAACACAACAGATATAATTTAATCATATAGAATATTATAGGTAAAATGAGTTGTCAATAGTTAATCGTAGCATATTAATAATATGAACCGATTATTATAAAAGTCTTTTCTTCTTATTAGCATTTTATAATTATTTCTAGGGTATTACCTACCCGTTAAGTTCATACATAATAGCTAGTACCAGGAATTAACTACTAAAATCCTAATAATATTCCACTATGAAAAATTATAGCGAGTTACTACATTATTATGTAATAATAATAATAAGAAGTAGTAATAATACAAATAATCATTCCATGCATTTATTATTAATAAACCAAAATAATACAATACCATACAATACTGATATTTTACATATGCTTATTTTACATAACAAGATAGAGTAGCACACATAAGCAATAAAATAGCGCATGGAAGATTTATGGTTGCGAGGTCGTTCATTCAGAACTATCAGAAACTTCTTCCCATTTGGTTCTCTCTGCCAATTGTTTGTGTGCACATGGTCCGACAGACATTCTGGCAGTGTATTTTATTTTTAGTTGGGGTTTTTAGGTACTCGTTGCCTCAGTGGGTTTAATACAATAAGGGTGGTTACGGATCGAATGGTCCTGTTCTTTTTTAATAACTAAGGACATTTTATTATTGTGGTTGTTTTTATTATCTATAGCAAGTGGGAATTTCCCCTTAGTGATCTCTTTTATTTCATTAGCGAAATCCTCCTCCTTACTGATCTCGTCTGATGATGAACTGTCTGAGTCATGTGTAGGAGAATATGATGACGAACTGCAAGAATATGTACCGGTGGTCATGAACCGAAATCTGCCAGGCGTAATCGGCACAACCCGCCCGTCGGCGGTATATCTGGACCAATGTCCATATTTGTTTAGAAATGGACGATCCTTGTTTACTCCAGGGATCATGGGTCCATGCCAACGATACTGTGGCTCCGGAAAACTAAAGCTGGGTGGAGCTGGAACCTCCTCTGGGTTTACCGGGAGTTGAGATTCCCCGGCTAACACAATTTCTTCTTTAATAGGTATTGGAACGCCCTTTTCAGTTGTGGATAGAATAGATTCAGTGTCCGATTCCGAGTCGTACAAAATGATAGGATTAGAGGAAGTCATCTATCACATAATTGAAACAACAATTACGTTAGCATATAAATATATCACATATAATGTTTTTGACTAAATAATAAGCAAAATCAGGAAAAACAGATATGGTCATAGTCGAGACTCACTAATGCATCCTAACAATTACCAGTTAAACACAATAATGTAATTTCTGGTTCCCTATGACCTCAAGCTCGGATACCAACTGAAACGACCCGTCAAAATCGCTATTGACGCGGCACATTAATCATTGATTCCACAGTGAGGTTTTGACCTCTATATGATACGTTTTGATAAAATATTGCATTCATTAAAATAAGTGACTTTCTAAACATAGAAAGTTATAAACATGTGGGCGAGTGCTTAGGTATAAGCAAAACCCCGAAATACATAAGTCTTTAATTTACAGGTTGACATCACAGTCCAATTATTTATTACACAACGCAGTTTTATTTTGAATGCAATAAACTTTGTACAAAGCATGAGAGACTCCATGCAGGCAACAAGCACATCACAGCGGAAGCATTCTAAGGACCTGAGAATAAAACATGCTAAAAAGTCAACACGAATGTTGGTGAGTTATAGGTTTAATTGCTCGAGTCATAAACATATATAAAGATAGACCACAAGATTTCATCAAAAGTTTATCAATAGATTCTACGTAACAGAGCACCCTGGTAACTAAACTTAACGCTATAGTGATAATTACCCCATTCGTTTTAATACACGCAAACCAACGTGTCTTAAACTCAAATAACATACGTCCGTTAAAAGGCTAGCGCTCTAGCTCGGACGGGGATGTCAAGCCCTATGGATCCATATACAATTATTCGCGCCCACCAGTCCATATCCTATGTACTGGCAGCTACTAGTTACCAAAGCTAAGGGATTTTCGGTTTAACTCAGTGTAGAATTTTGTATGTACTTGTGTCTTATTGCGTTTAAAATAAATTGCATGTATTCTCAGCCCAAAAATATTTAAAGTATTTAAAAAGGGAGACTATAACTCACAGTTCAATATTGAGACTCAATATTGCAGGCAAATTGCGTAGACGTAATGATGGTAGACGACTGTATGGTTGGCTTTGGATTCAAGAACAATACCCCGAACAATACCCAATATTTCCTTATTTTAAAACGGTTTGAAACCCGAATTAAAAATACCCTCGAATATACTTTATTATTATTAAACTTAAAATTAAAATTATAATTAAAATTATAAATATAATTTTAAGTACAGAATAAGAATGAAAAAAAACGTCGAGCAAAACTGACCTTTTATAGTACTTTTCGATTTACTGTAGCTCATGCGATCGCATGAGTTTTTAGTGTTTTTGCCATGCGATCGCATGGCCGCCTTTTCTGTTTTTGTTTGCTAGTTCGTCGACATCAAATAGTATTTTACTGTAGCAAATAGTGTTTTACTGTAGCAAATAGTGTTTTACTGTAGCAAATTACTGCAGCAAAGTCGTTTTCACTGTAGCACTGTAGCAAAATACGGTTTCACTGTAGCAAATAGTGTTTTACTGTAGTAAAGTCATTTTTACTGTAGCAATTAATGTTTTACTGTAGGAAAGTCGTTTTTACTTGTACATCTTATAATATATATATATATACATACATATATGTATATTTACATAATATTAAATCATAAAGAGAATTGGTTTAAATTAGTCGAAATTTTTCGGTTCATCACAATCACCAACACCAGTAACACCTGTAGCACCACAAGCTCCACCAACTCCATAACGACCGATGATATTGACACCACAATCACCGAGGAGTATATTGGAATAACGAGTTATGAAGTATTAACTCATTATTTCCAAAGAATTTATATATTATATATATGAATTTTGGAAACCATAATATATTTTTTCGTACTAAGCTATTAAGTATGAATTGAAAAAGGGTAGATACTACTCGGTTAATTCATATTACTAATATGCTATGATGTACATTCTTAGTTAACTACAATCTCTGTTTCAAACTAATGAATTCCATTTCATAATAAACCAAGTGTATTATTCAACTACATGTTTGATTTTACACTCCCATTTTCGATATACTCGAAACTTTCCAGAAAACATCATTCGTACTTTGCGGAATTCACAAGTATTTCATGAGCATCAACATCCTTCACCAAGGAATATCAATAAGAATAAATAATGATGTATTAATTACATTAGTGAAATACTCCGCAAAGATTATGTAATCTCTAAAGTTTTAGGGATTATTCATTTCTAGTTCCAACCGTAAACCAAATGAGATTAATATAATATTAACTCATTAAATCCATATTACATCTGAAGAAAATATACATACATATATTTTCATAAAGACTGTAATAAAAATTCTGTTGTACAAAATATTACTTGTGAAATTTTATTTTAACGGGTAGGTAATACCCGAGAAATACTTAAGTTCACATTAATATGTTACGTTGATGTTTCGACAATCGTTAATTATACTCTCTCCTTTCATAGCAATATACATCATTTCATAAAAATCAAGACAACCATTTTCCATGCCAATTCAATTACATATTCTGATTTTGACAAACCAAAATCCAAGTCAAGATTTAAGAATTGTCATCAATCTTAAATTCCTACATCCGTCGAAACCATACTTTGAATTCAAAATGTTATTCATAAAACCGAGGAGAATATTATTCGTATCTTTCATAATTCGCGATGATTTCACCTCCACCATTATATACTAACGGATACAACCTGCGTTCAAACACTCGAATTCAAAAATTCTTGAAAGCACCTCAAATTGAAAATCAACGAATCAGACTCGTTATATATGAGAATGCGGATGAAGCAGCCAAAGCTGTTGATGGTCTTAATAGTCAATAGTTGATAATAAAGAAAAGTATGTTAGAAAAGAAATTTGGAACTGAAAAATGGATTGAGCAAACTATGAAGGCTCGTACCTAAAGAATTTAGATAATTCAGTTTTTGATGGAAATCTCAGAAGATATGCAATCTCTTTACGTATTCTAAATCCTTGCGGAAGAATTTTCTTCATCATCTTTTGATTTTAATTTTTTTTTAAATTCTAAGATATCATCGTATCTTCCATTATAAATATCCTCAATATTTCTGAAAAATACCTCCATAACTATTCTTGTCTGAAATTAATTATCTCTTCGCGTTATCTATATTACATCATAACGGAAACTGTTTTTGTTTCAAAAATTTTGTAACATTCGAATTTAAGTTCATTGAAATTATAGAGTAGTGTTGGAATGAAAGCATGAGTTAGTGTAATATAATGACGCCCGATCAACGTGATTATATTATAGTAAGTCATGCGGAAGTTCTAATGGCACATGATGAAGGTAGTACTTGATCAACATTACCCTCACCATGTACCATGTTACGCGACTCTTTTATTTTACTTAACATCTGAACATACCAAGAATGTATTTTCTTGATAGTTCTATACTTTCCGTGATTCCAGTAGTTTGCTAATATAATCGTGCCATTACATTTTTCTTTCTGCTTATAACACTAGTTATGCTCATTTGAAATTCTATCTATCGTATTTCCATAGAAATCTTTATCATTTCATTTGTATTTCTCAATAGTGAGAAATTTATTAAACTTGTGCTTATCATAAAACGGAACCCGACCCATTTAAGGTACTCGAAATACTCCATTCATCGATCTTATCATTTTCTTTGATAATGATTATACTAACAATCGAATTTATTTAAAGAATTCAAGTTATATCATATTTCGTGATACGAAAATATCCTCGTTTTCGTTATCAACTTTCCTTAGCCAAATTTCGGGACGAAATTTATTTTAACGGGTAGGTACTGTCATGACCCGAAAATTTTGGTCAAATTTAAACTATGATAATTCCGACAAGATAAGCAAATTGATGTGTTGCATTAAAATATATTTTTTCAAACATTTAATTAACCATTGGACTTTACCCTACGATTCACGAACAACCTATAATTTAAAACTCGAACCCGTCATGATTTATATATGAAACGATAAAAATTTACTATTAAACGATGCTATTTTAAATTAAAAATTTTACGCATTAAGTCGTTTTATTTTTATGATATAATTTTTGTAATTTTTTTTAAGAAGCGAAGTTAAATTAAAAACGTACAATTTGTAAAGCACAATGTACAACAACGTGTAGCTTAAATAGTTGAATCGAAATTCATTTCATTTACTATTCATATGAATAGTAAATGAAATGAAATTAATTAATTTACTATTCACATGAAAGTGACATGATAGAAATTATTAAATATAAGTTACATAATATACCCCTGAAGTATTTAATAAATACGACTTTTTAAAAGTTTACGATTAATTCTAAATTTATTATTATATTATTATATTTTATTTCAATATTATTATATTATTATACTTATTATATTATTATATTAAAATTTATATTATATTATATATCTTTGTCCAGTTAAAAACTTGGAAAACACATATTACGCTTATAAACTTTATAAATGAACCTTTTTACAACTAATTTCATAAAGCTTAAGACCAAAACAGATATATATGTATTCAAATATAAAAAGTGGAATTTTTACTCATACTTTTACCCGTCAATTATTATCAACAAGAGTACGAAATACCGGTCCGTGAAGACTGTCGGCAGATATTATTGAATTCTAATTCACACATTTGATTCCTTTTATTATTATATTATTTTAATATTATTATATTATTACTTTATTATAATATTTTATTTTATTTCAATATTATTAAATTATTATATTTATACTATATATATGGAACGATTATGTTTCTAGTTCAATTCATTCACATAGATAGATATAGATATATTACTCCGTAGTACTAAATTCTTATTATTATTTTTATTATTATTACTCTTAATATTAATATTAGTATTAAGTATTATTATTAAGTAGTATCATTAATATTAGTATTAGTAATATACATAAAATACTACGACGGGGTTATGTTCAAGTGATTTCAAAATGGATTTTTCAAATTGGTTAAAGCTAAGGAATTCATGGGTATTAAAAAAGGAGGTTATGGGTATTGATCGGGGGTATTGTTCGTGAATCAAAGGTCAACCTTGCATTTATCATTTCCGTTGCGTCTGCATACTTTTCCTGCAATATTGAACCACAATATTCATACGTGAGTTTTCATAGCTCCCTTTTTATATATATTTTTGGGCTGAGAATACATGCGTATTTTATAACTGTTTTACGAAATGGGCATAAGTACTAAAAACATATTCTACTTTGAGTTGTACCACTTTGCATATTTTTCCCTAATAGCTTGGTAACTAATATTTACATGTTGTAAGAGCATGTAAGCGCGAATCCTATTGATAGATCTATCGGGTTTGACAACTCCAACCGGGCTAGTCGCTCTAGTATCGTAAACGGTTGCATAGTACTTCGTTTTTACTTCACTTGGTACAGTGTAGGGAGATTTCATAATAAAGGAAATATGCCACATTAATTATTAAGTATGGTTACCGAAGCGCTCAACAACTTATATAATACTTTTATACACTTGCGAGTGTACGGATATTTATGGAAAATAAAATCTTGTGGTCTATTACTATTATAAAAATGATTGATTATGATAAACTATGAACTCACCAACCTTTTTGGTTGACACTTTAAAGCATGTTTATTCTCAGGTATTAAAGAAGCTTCCGCTGTTTAACTGCTATGTGCATGGAGTCTTACATGGCATATTTTTCAAGGAAACTTTGCATTCAAACATTAATATGTATTATATTTTGACTGTTTAGTCTATTGATGTATTATTATGAACTATCATTTATTGGGATTGTCTATATGTAGAAATCACCACAAGTCGAAAACATTTATATACATGTTTTAAAAATGTATACAGATTTTAAAACTTTCTTATATAGAAAGCGCGTCTTTTGAAATGAATGCAATGTTAGTAAAACGTATCATATAGAGGGCAAACCTCGCAATGGGACCGATGAATGATGTTCTTCTGTATATTATTTTTTTTTCTATCCCTTGCACTCGTACTCCGTATTATAGCATTGAAGAGTTGAGGTAGTAGGTCAAAAGTGATGTTGAACTGTAATAATCATCTGTAAAGCTGAAAAAGTAGGAGTATTATACTAAAAAGAAACCGTCCCATGTGAATTTGGATCTGAATCTGGTCTCAACATTACGCGTTTCGTGTAGAACACCACACGATCCGCGTAAGGCTAGAACACCACACGATCCGCGTAGGAGTAATCGACAGTTTTCTTAATTTTATTTTTTTTCATTTGTTCTTTGTTGATCCCGTGTTGACGTATATCGACTTGGAACTTTCATTTGAACTTTTTCTCTTCGATCATTTTGGACTTTCATTCGGATAAACGTTATGTCGATATATATTTGGTTAAAACCCGTCGTTTATTATCATTTCTTTAAACTTCAAGCTCGAGTTTACTTTTGCCGTTTTTCTCGTGAATTATGCATTTGAATGTCTTCGTTTCGGTAAAAGTCGATGAAATATAAATGATATTGCGTCGAAATATATGTATGTTTAAAGCAATATCAATATAGATCTACAAAGTGGGTGAAGATTCAAAGATAGAAAGCTTGAATCTTCCATGTTCTTGAAGGATTCATGCTTGAATCTACAAGATGTAATCAAGATCAAAGCTAAAAAGCTTGATCCTCCATGGATGATGATGAACACGAAAAAGAAAGGAGAAGAAGAAGAAATTCAAAACTTACAAGTTTTAGAGTGAGAAAGACTAGAAAGGAAATAAGAGAGTAAGTGTGTGTGAAATACAAATGAGAGCAAGTGTAAAATGAGATGAATAAGGCTAGTATTTATAGGGAAATGAGGTGGGAGGGAGGCCTCTTGGCCGTGAGTTTTGGGACAAAAAGTTGTTTTTTGGTTAATGGTTGTCTAAAGTTGGTGCTTATGTTAGGATCCCATGTAACATTAAGGATAATACTTGACATAAATGCTAGTATGTTTCCTCTAATAAATGGGCATTTGTCTTACTTATTATTGGGTCACTAGTAATTAATAAGTGGGCTAAATAAATGGGCTACTAGCTAGAGTAGGGTGGGCTTAAGTCCAACAAGGTAGAAAGTCCAACAAGACTAACTAGTAAGCATAATTAAATTACTACGCGTAATTAAGCATCCATAAACCCAAGTAATTATTATTATAAAATAATAATTAAGATTTCGTAGTCATAATATTTCGATTACGATAAAAGTTAAACGTGTACGTAGTTCGCAGTTTATTCGAAACGTCAAGTGACACTAACGGTCATAAAGGTTTCCAATGAACAAATTAAGTATCCTACGTACTCTAAGGCATGTTTTAATATATAAATGAAAGTAAACCATGTATATAAAGGTTCCAGAGTATAAAGTAGCATAGTACGCACAAATACGCAGTTTCGCAAAAACACAAGGCACAAAAGCAAGTCGAAAAAGTCGGGTCGTTACATAATCTTTATGAAAACATATATACATATATATTTTCTTCAGATGTAATCATGGATTTAATGAGTCAATGTGATATTAAACTCATCAGATTTACGATTAGAACTATGATACATAATTTCTAAAACATTAGAGTTTACATAATCGTCATGTATAACAAAGATGATTGAGGTAGAATGTCGTGTAGAACGATGATTATGCTCGAGGTACGGATTGTGATGTTGAGGCATGTGATGTTAAAACTTGGGTTGTTGGTGGTACTGTTGGTCCCGGTGATGTTGCTGAAGCTGGTAAGTTTTTGCATCATATTTTCCAAGGCTACAACTCAGGCGCAAAGTTCGTTGACTTATTACTCCAGGATGATTGTTAGTATGAACGAGCGAATGAATAAGGTTTAGAATTTGAGTTATGATATATTCGTAGCGAGATACTCTGGAAATGAGAGAGAAAATGGTGTTTCGAATAGGTTCGCTGGTAAGTGCATCAGGTTCTTTGTCAAGAGGGAAAGGTGGTGGATGGAAGAGATCGCTTTCTTCTTGTCTCCATTGGTTTAGTCGACTACGAACCCATCCCTATTTCATCCAAAATAGGTTATGGCTAATTGTTTGATCCATTCCGATTACACTGCTTTCGGAGCTCGAGTGAAACTCCATATTGGAATCCGAGGAACTTGAACTAATGGCGAGTTCCATTTTTGTATGATTGAATAAAGGATTTTCGATAAGAAATAGATTATAGGATGTAGATTATTACCCTGCAATACATAATTTACATATGCATATATAATACTAAAATCCCATAAGTTACGGAGGAATCTACGGAATCTGTCAGGCAAAGGTAACAATAACTGATACGCTAAGATATGAATTAGCAGATACGCTAAGATATGAATTTTGTCTATACACTATTCATGCAATCATTGCAGTATGATGTGTCTAAACTAAGAATGATAAGCAAGTGATTCCATAAGATTGATAAGCAGGTAATTTTTGATACGAAATGATAAGCAAAACTTTTGACATGCAGACACGGTTGAAGTCCAGACTCACTAATGCATCTAAACATCTATTAGTTAGACACACTAATGCAAGACCTGGTTCGCTAAGACCACCGCTCTGATACCAACTGAAAGGACCCGTTCATATCGATTATAAACGATTCACAATAGTTGATTACATCACGAGGTACTTGACCTCTATATGATACATTTTACAAGCATTGCATTCGTTTTTAAAAGATAAACTTTCATTTCATCAAAAGTTGACAGGCATGCATACCATTTCATAATATATCTAAACTATAAATGACTTGATAATATTCTTGATGAACTCAATGACTCGAATGCAACGTCTTTTGAAATATGTCATGAATGACTCCAATTAATATTTCTAAGATGAGCAAATGCACAGCGGAAGATTTCTTTCGTACCTGAGAATAAACATGCTTTCAAGTGTCAACCAAAATATTGGTGAGTTTATTAGTTTATCATAACAATCATTTCTATTATTTTAATAGACCACAAGATTTCTATTTTCATTTCTCATAAATATACGTCCCATATATAGAGACAAAAATCATTCATATGGATTGAACACCTGGTAACAGACATTAACAAGATGCATAAATTAATATCCCCTATCATTCCGGGACATCCATCGGACATGATAAAACAACATCGAAGTACTAAAGCATCCGCTACAACGGATGGGGTTTGTTAGGCCCAATAGATCTATCTTTAGGATTCGCGTCAATTAGTAGACTGATTTACTAATTCTTAGGCTACCAAGCAAAAAGGGGCATATTCGGCTTCGATCATTCAACCATAGAATGTAGTTTCAATTACTTGTGTCTATTTCGTCAAACATTTATAAAAGCGCATGTATTCTCAGTCCCAAAAATATATATTGCAAAAGCATTTAAAAGGGGAGTAATGAAACTCACAATACTGTATTTTGTAGTAAAAATACATATGACGGTATTGAACAACTGAATAATGCAGGGTTGGCCTCGGATTCACGAACCTATATCATTTGTATATATATATTAAAACATATAATCATAACTGAACAAATTTGTTTACTATATCTCAATTTATATATTATATATATTTAATTTGTGTATATATTCAAAATGATTAATATTCATATAGTTATATTAATATATCCCTATTTTTATATATATAGTTGTTTAGTGTTATATTTATAAATCAATAGCTTGTTATATGTAAGTATTTATATAAATAATATTAGTAGATTTGATATATATATATATATATATATATATATATATATATATATATATATAAAATTATGTGAAATGCTAATATAATTATAATATGTGTAATAGGTATATTTTTATCTACAAAATATTTATTTATTTAAAAATGATAGTTTTGATATTAATGATTTAATGATAATAATAATAATAATAACTTTATTAAAAACGATAATATTAATAATAATAATAATAATAATATTGATATTGTTAATAATAATGCTAATAATTACAAAAGTGTTACTAATACTAATATTAATGAAAATAATGATAACTTGTATTATTTTCATAATAATGATAATAATAATAATAATTCTAATAATAATAATAATAATATAATAATAATAATAATAATAATAATAATAATAATAATAATAATAATAATAATAATAATAATAATAATAATATTATAATAATAATAATACAACTGTTAGTGATAATAATATTAATATTCATACTTGTATTTATAATCATAATAAATGAAAATTTTATCATAATTCTTAGATTAGTAGTAATAATAGTATTAATAATTATAATACTTGTAGTAATAATATTAATTAATAATAATAATCATAATCTTAAAAATGATAATAATTACTAAAATGATAAAATCAATAATAATAATTACACAAATAATACTTATACTAATACTAATGATAATGATAATAATGTTCTTAATACTTATTAATATAAATGTGATATTGGTACTAGTTACAATACTAACAATAACCAAAAATAATAATATCTATAATAATAATAATAGTAATAATAATAAAAATAATAAAAATAAGTTACTACCTCAAGATATAGGCCCTTTTTAAAAAAACGTCCATGCCTAGGTTCGAACTTGAGACCTCTCGATAACCCGACTAACACCTAACCATTGGGCTGCACCCATTTTTCTATTTTATAAACCCTCCAAAAGTATTATGACTCGTTTTCTGTTAATTTCCTGATTCCTATTCTTCTTCCCCAAATTTTAGTCGACCAGAATCACAACCATGTTATAACAATTAAATTTATTAATTTTAGGATATAAATCGTTACAGAAACAATTTAGAGACCTATTGGTTTAATTAAAAACAAAGTGAAAATAAAAGAAAAAGAAAAAGAAGAAACTGTTACAGCTCGATTAAACCCAGAATCAAATTCAGATTTGTAGGACGTATTCGATTAAACTTATAACATGAAAAGGATTTTAAATCATATTTAGAAACTTTCTGAAGCTTTAATTTAACTTGAAACACACAATTGAACTCGAATTTTACCAAGAACAAAGGCTTTGACTTTTGAAAATTAAGTTTGACTTCGAAAAATAGAACTCGTTTTGAAGGATTGGAAGTTGAGATTTTGCATATAGATTGAGTAAGAGATTCCTAACGAAACAGCATTTAAGGATTTTGAAATTTGTTTTGGATTCGAGGTTTTTGCAAAATGTACAAAGAACAGAGGTTTCGTGGGTGTTTTCTTTGAATTTCTTTATTTAAATATCATTTTGCAGTATGTAAATCATATAATGTGGTGTACATGATTTAATAGTTAAGTTTGATTTCAATTGATTCGTGATATAGACCTCTAACGAATTGCAGGACAAAATAGACAGAAAAATATTCGTTCCAGTAGAATAAAAACAGAAAATTAATAGGAATTAGATGGAGACATCAAACTAATTCATATAATTGCTGTAAGTGATAAAGTTATCGATCAGACAGGAAAACAATTTGATAAAGTTGGATTGAGATGGAGAACAGAATACATATTTATGCAATTATAGTTGTACATACCAGTATTTATATGTATATATCTATATATAATATACGTATCTGTATATAATACATATTCCAAATTACAGATTCCTAATATGTAGTTGTGTGTGTGTATATATATATATATATATATATATATATATATATATATATATATATATATATATATATATATATATATATATATATGTTTTATGTATTTGATTATATATGTATATATTTCATAAACATTAATTTTAATAATGTTATTAATAATAAAATACTAATACTAATAATTATATTAGTAATAATACTAAATCAAATAAAAATAATAATTCAGATATGATAATATCAATAATAGTAATATAACAATTTATATCAGATTTTATATATAACATTATATTTTACATTTTTATTTACAGACAATAGTTCGTGAATCGTCGGGAATAGTCAGAGGTCAATTGAATATATGAACACAGATCAAAGTTTTTGAAACATCAACATTACAGACTTTGTTTATCGGGTCGGAAACATGAAGTCATATAAAGATTAAGTTTAAATTTGGTCAGAAATTTCCGGGTCGTCACAATACATGCGCTGCTTTTATAAATGCTTTACGAAATAGACACAAGTGATCGAAACTACATTCTATGGTTGGATTATCGAATCGAATATGCCCCTTTTTAGCTTGGTAGCCTAAGAATTAGGGAAATGACCCCTAATTGACGCGAATCATAAAGATAGATCTATGGACCTTGACACGCCCCATTCGGGTTACGAATGCTTTAGTACTTCGATTATCATGTCCGATGAGAGTCCCAGAATGATGGAGATATTCTATATGCATCCTGTTAGTTCGGTTATCAAGCGTTCACCATATGAATGATTTTTATCTCTATGCAGTTTGCGAAATGCCTGATATGAGATGATGTTTATGAGAAATGAAATGAAAATCTTGTGATCTATTAAAATAATGAAAATGATTGTTTATGATAAACTAATGAACTCACCAACCTTTTGGTTGACACTTGAAAACATGTTTATTCTCAGGTATGAAAGAAATCTTTCGCTGTGCATTTGCTCATTTTAAAGATATTACTTGGAGTCATTCATGACATATTTCAAAAGACGTTGCATTCGAGTCGTTGAGTTCATCAAGATTATTATTAAGTCAATTATAGTTTGATATATTATGAAATGGTATGCATGCCGTCAACTTTCAATGTAAAGAAAGTTTGTCTTTTAAAAACGAATGCAATGTTTGTAAAAATGTATCATATAGAGGTCAAGTACCTCGCGATGTAACCAAATATAATGTATTCGTCCAGATGGATTAGGACGGGTCATGAAAGTAATAACAACTAACATTGCATGCAATGACAAATATAATAATATAATTACAGATACTATTCATTGGTGTGTAATCCCATTCATAATTACATGTAGTCACTTTTAGGTGTTTTATAGATGATATGTGTTACCGTATTCGCAATCATAAGGAGTATAAATTAGAAACCTACAAGAATTTGTCACATTTAATTTAATTATTTAATTATAACTATAATCAAAGCGCATATACTTGACAACATTTGTATAACGATTGGATTTGTTCAACATAATGAGAAGAAAAGTATTGAGCAAAAATTGAGTTTATAGCTTGATCGAACCAAAATTATTTGGTTCGAGTGCAAGTGAATAAAAAGAAAAATCTAACATTTGGAAGGGGTTCCTCCGGTTAAATGGAATATGAGAGGTGTGGTGTTGTTTGTCTTTTGCCGAGCCTCCAAGGTAGATATGAAAAGAAGATTGTGTGTGTATTTATTAGCCTTCAAATGAGGCTTAGGGGCACTATTTATAGATGGATAATTGGCGGTTATGTATGATAACCGCTATATTAGTGCCCACTCTCTATAACTGCTATTAAAACCTTCTAATCATGCCTACAACCTACTTCACGTCCTCCACGTTCCTGACCAAGGATCTTTAGTGGGCTGGACGTCATGCGTTGCACGTGACGCAGCGTGGCGTGACGTACGTCATTATAGCTCACAAAAGTTGAAGGGTAAAATGTGAAATTATGCAAATGCTACACATTTTCTTGAATTGAAATTGCTACTATACAATTTATTTTGATTTTAATTTATTTGATAAAAAAGAAAAAAAGTAGTAACTTACTGATGGAGTCTGGTTTTTCTATTCAGAAACACCATCAACAACAAGTGTTGCTGAATGACCAAATTGTTGTAGATACAGAGTGATCATCATACTCAAAACCATCATCATATTCACAACGCTGCTATACTTCACTTCCATTGAACCCCTTCTTGTTTTTCCCACCTAAAAGTTGCAAAATTATAAAGGTTTAGAGAGAGATTTTTTGTGATCTATCACTCTTAAGCAAAAAAAGCTTTGAGCTTTGGTACTTTAAGAACATTTGTAACGCGTACGTGTTGCACCCAAAATGGACCCAACTCCCCACCCAACACGGGTTAGCGCGGCGTGTTGGGGGGTTGAAACTGCCGCGTGCTGCATCTCAGCACACAAGTTCTGGTCGCGTGTTCGTGTGTAATTGTCGACGTGTACTCCTTTCCACCACATATATGGCAACGGTAATTTTTATTTTTTTTTATTTCTCAGTTTATAAATACATATATACATAATATATATACACTACATATTCACAACTCAAACACAACTCAAACTCAAACACAATTCAAAAACACTTCATCAAAATCAAACACAAACAATGTTTCATCCGAATGAGTGGTCGATTTATAACAATATTATGAACGGCACTGGTAAACCGACTACTCCGGGCTCATCATCTTCATCTCGACCTTCATCTCTTGGTTTTGCCAACTATACTACTAGCTCGCTTAATATGAGCCAACAAGAAATTAAGCAACAAATCAAAAGATTACAGGAAATCCAAAAATTACAAGAGATTCAAAGAGAGCTCGGTCTTAGCCCGCAATAACTCTCACAACTTCAAGGTCAAACACAAGCAGAAACTCAACCACAAACTCAATCCGACGATGAGCCCGAACAACCCGATGGAGTGAGGAGAAGAAAACACCAACGAAAAGGCAAAGAAAAGGCACTTGAACCAATCCAAAAAAGAGTTTGGACATCGGCCGGAGAGGTTTAGTTGGCGAGATGTTGGCTTGATGCGTCCGAAAATCCGATCGTCAGAAACTCTCAAAAATATCAATCTTTGTGGCACACTGTAATGAACAAATTCAACAATAACAAGCACAGATGGCGTCGAAATGAAGATGCGTTATCGGGGAAATGGCGTTATGTGGACAGGGGTTGTAAAGCTTTTCAAGGTTATTATGAGGCGGAAAAACGCAATCCAAGGCTTAGTGGGAAAACCAAACAGTGCTTTTATGAGGGTGCGATAAAGGCGTATTGTACCAATGAGATGAAGCCGTGGGCGTTTAAAGATGCTTGGGAATTTTTAAAGGATAAACCAAAGTGGCTTGTGCCTGTTGCGATTGGTGGAACGGTTTATGGAGGTTTACGTGATGAGGATGACGAGGAGGTCGCGGTACACACGATTGATATCGCGGATGATCGTACTTATAACGTGAACGTGCTTTTAGATGATGATCCGATAGAAAGGCCCATGGGAAGGAATCGAGCAAAGAAGGCGGCTAGGACTTCCGCATCTTCCGACGCAACGCAAAGCTCTCGTTCAACAAACTCTTCAAAGTTTGAAGAGTTATGTGAACAAGTTAGCGGGTATAGTCCGAAGTTGCACAGAAAAAGCTTCAACAAATGGACGCAATCACCAAAGCAGAAAGTATGAAAGCCGCACTCGAAGCCACAAAATTTATGTCGAACTTGGACATTAATAACATCCCGAACCCGAAAGAGAGAAAGCTTTACATGAAGATGAAGAAGAACTTGCTCCAAGAGTACGGCGACTTAATTCAGTTGTCGGATGAAGACGACGAGTAGAAGTTTAAATTTTTAGGACTTTAAAAAAAAAATAAAGTAACTTTATGTCGTCTTTTTATTTATTGTAATTTTCTATTTTTAGGATTGTAAACGTATTTTTAATAATAATTTTAGTGTCTTATTAAATTTATTTGTTATTATAATTCGAAATAATAATATAACTAATTAAACAAAATAAATTAAATACAAGAAAAATGAAAAAGAAATAAAAAATACCCTACTCCTACCCAGCAACACGCCACCCATTACACAACAGTCTGGCAGCACGCTCATCAAGCACCCCACCCCCACTCAGTAACACGCCAACACGTCCCTGAGAGTTAAAAATGGTCTAAAGAAAGGCTGAGGTAAAAATGCAGAGTCACGTATCTCTTTTATGCATGATGTACAAGTTTAATAGACATAAATCTTGAAAAATGTGCCTTGTTAAAATAAGGGTTTAGAATGTATCAATATGATCCAATAATGTAGTTTGAAATTAAGTCACGAATTTAAGTTACTAGACCATGAGTAATTGTGTGTGTTGCACCAGTGTTGGATCAAACACACCTGTAACACGGCGTTAACAAGGCGTGTTGCAGGGTTAAGAAGATGGCGTGCTGGATTCCTGCACGGGAAGGTTTTGAGCGTTTTTTACCCATTTTGTCAACGTGGAGTGTTTTTATTTGTTGGTTGTGTATGTATTTGAAGTTAAACGGATATATTTACTATGTTTTTGCAACGGTTACATATTTACTTCAACAATATATATACATGTACATACTGATGAAGATAACCATACTCTTCAACTATATACATACACATACATATACAGTTCAACTTCGTTTCTATGGCAACGATGTCAGCTAATTTCGATGTTCATTACGGAGGTCGCCTATGGAACAACATGAAGTCATACGAAGGCGGTCAGAAACTGCTTTTTAACGACTTCTACATTAACGAATTTGATTTTACAGAGTTGGAAAAATTACTTAGAAGAGAAATACGTGTCCCATGGTCGAATATTTTGGATCTAGACGAAGAGAAGAATGAAATATTGCGCTGCCATAATAACGTTTGGAAGAAGCTTAAGAAAGACGCCAGGGTAACCCGTAATCGAATTCAATTGTATCTTGTGGATTTCAACATGTGGACCGTTAATCTGGTCCCTTCCGATTCTGGAAGTAGTCCCGAATCGGGATCGTTGATTGAATGGGACTCTTTAATGTTTTGGGATTTTTAATAATTGCAATTTTATGTTTTTAGGATTTTTAATAATTGGTAATTTTATTTATGTTTTTAGAATTTATAATAATTTAGTACAATAATTGTATTAGGACTTTTCATTTTAAGTGTGTTTCATTATAATAGTTTGTTTTCATAATTACAAATAATAATATAAGTAATTAAAAAATAAAAACTAAAATAAAATCATAAATTTAAAAAATAAAAAAAGAATTAAAAAATATCTTACTCCTACCCAGCAAAATGTCACTCAATACGCCACCGATCAAGCACCCCAGACTTACCCAACATTGTTAAAGATGGTTTAAGAATTTCAGATATAAAAATCACGCACATTAGAGAATATATATAAAAAAGGCTCTCAATATTTAAGTTAATAACCCATGTGTATTCATGATTTTTTATTGACCGCATGAAATGATTTAGGCCACATACAATGGTGTACAAGTTTAACACTACTGTTATCCGTCACATCAGCGTCACATCAGCACAAATACGTTAACATTCTTTTCACATTCTTTTCACTAAACCCTCACAATCATAACTTCACCACCCCACTTTATCCATTTTTTATTATTATTTAAAACTTAAAATATAAATATAAATAACATTTATAAACAAAATAAAAAATAAAAAATACGGATTAAAGAAAAAATAATAAAAAAGCCGATTACATTAATTAAAATTAAACTACGAATACATAAAAAAACACGAGTAAATAAACTAAATACCGATTAATCAGTATAATAATCATCCTCACTACGATCAGTTACGTGAAGAAGATCGTCCCAAATATGTTTCGTATACAACACGACATTTGTCGAGTTGATTATTGCGGTTCCGAGTAGCACGTCCATTTATTGTTATCCTCGAGCCACTCGAAGACCTTCTTTTCGTCATTCCAGTATGCAAAATGCGAAACCTCGTCGCAATCAGCGGTTCGCCTTAAATGATTGAACAAATCGCTAACGAAAGGCCGGTAACCGCCACATCTAAGGTATCAACCCTCCCACCGTCGTATCGGTCTATGTCATCGGAAAACAACCCGCCGCCGTGAACCTCAAACGTAACCATGTTTGTGATAACCATTTTTTGTGTAAACATTGAGAGTGAAAAATGTATGTGTGAGTGTGGAGATAATGAGAGTGAAATGGTATGATAATGGTGTGTGTGTGTGTGTTTGTATATATATATATATATATATATATATATATATATATATATATATATATATATATATAATGGGTTGGAAAAAAGAAAAAAAAACAACGGGTCATATTTGAAAACTCAACTGGGACCCACAGAATCGGCTCGTTACCTTCGTTGTAGGGACCACTGGCGGCCCCTTAATGATTCGCTGGTGGTGGTCGTGAAAGGGTGGCGGTGGTGGCTAACGGATGATTGCATCCGACCTTAGAGTTTGATATAGATCAATAATAGGAGTATTATACGGGCGTTTTTAGCATAACCTATACACTCGATATACAATAGAACTATAGAAGTATTATAGAGGCGTTTTAAGTTTTCTTTTTTTTTTTGGCAAAAAACATAAAGATACAAATAATACAGAAAATTTTTATCGAAATATGAAAACCCGAGAGATTACAAGAAGGAGAATCGTATATGATTCTCCAACGATGTATATGAAAACATTGAAATAATTGATTAATGAACAACCAAACTTAGCAGACGACCTCCATCTTTTGCTAACCCGACAAAAAATTGTCTACACCATTGAAGTGCCCTTATCGAATATCGTCAACCTTGTAATTTGTGTTTAATGGAAAACAATGGGCCTCAAAAAACTAATTAACATGTCCACTTGCTTTGGGCCCAAGACAAAGGTCCTCACCACTATTACAAAAACAAAAGCCCCCAAATTGAGCCGTATACCCCAAACTACCAAAATGAAATCAAATTGATATAAAGACTTGAAACAGGATTGTGCCTAAAAGAAAGGAGTAGACTGTCGGCAAGTTTACCATCCAACTTTTGTGAGACTGACCCAAACATCATGCAACAAAAAACAATTGACGCTCTTTCACTTCAGTTTCTTGGATTGTGACAATTTGAACATTGATCATTGAAATGTACCACCAAAAATTCCCATACTCGAGGCGATCCTCATTGTGTTGGATCGTTTATTAGAGGTTCATCGTCTACCATGTTCTTCATAATTACATCGAATTTGAGCATTTCTTCTTTCTATGTCAATTTTTTTTCCCCGACTTGTTGCCCGTTGAGTTTAACTTTTTTTAAAGTTGAAGTTTGACCGACTACGTGATGTATTTCACTTGTTGTATCAAACATATCGGATATATTTTACACCTCGTCTAACCAATGGTTTGTATTGGATTTGGGGTTCTTCCCTTCTACGATTTTTGGTTGAAGGCGTTTTAAGTTTTAACCAAACCTAACATTAAATGGCGAATAAATGTTTTTCCTTAAATTTGAAG